>NW_017803134.1:0-2524 GCF_001625305.1 Branchiostoma belcheri | reverse complement strand
TTTTTCTTCTTTCTTTGGTCGGGTATACAATCTGATTGCTCCAGTAGCCGTTTCACGTCTGTCTTTTCTTTCAAATATAAAGACAAGAGTTCCTAGGTCTTATACCTCCATGAAATATGGGCTTGCTTTGTCATACTCCCTTTAACATGTCCTCATTAATTATCCAAATGACATCAACGTTAACATAATATATGTATGGTGGTGTTATCCTTTAAGTAACTTACACATACCTTGAGGATACCTTGAGGATGAATTGGTGGCTGGAGGCGTCGCCTGTTGTGCCACCCTCTTGTCATTCCAGGTACTTCCTTTCCTCCCAACACATGTCCAACCTTGACTTGAAGGCATTTACAGACTCTGCCTCTACAACAACCTCTGACAAGGAGTTCCACTTGTTTACTGTCCTGACACTAAAGGAATTTCGCCAAACTGTGGACTTGGCCAGGGGCACAGCCAGCTTGTAACAGTGGCCTCTAGTTACTTGCTGGTTTCCAAGGTGGAAGAAAAGCTCGGGATCTACTCTCTCCTTCCCTGTGAGAAACGTGTAAACCTGTATCATATCTCTCCTGTCTCTTCTAAACTTGAGTGATGGAAGCTTCAGCTTCTTAAGCCCCTCACTATATGGGAGTGTTCTAAGTGAAGGCACCAACTTGGTGGCCCTATGCTGCACCTTCTCCACTAGCTTCTGATCCCCCTTGAAGTGTGGACCCCAGACTGTGCTAGCGTACTCCAGGTGTGGCCTCACCATGGACTTGTACAGCAGCGGCACGGTTACTTCGTCCAGGTTGGAGAATGTTCTCTTGACTAGACCAAGCACTTGATTGGCCTTCTGGGTTGCCTCAGCAGTGTTGACATGGAAACTTAAATGCTCGTCCACTTGCACCCCCAAGTCTTTTTCCACTTCAGTGTGTTGCAATACTTGCCCCCCAGACGGTAGTTGGCTCTCTGATTCCCTCTCCCAAGGTGTAGAACTTTGCACTTCCCTACATTAAAAGGTAGTTGCCACACTGCTGACCAGTTTACTGCTTGGAGGTCATGCTGTAGGGAATCCTGGTCATCCTGCGAGCAAATGGGCCTGTAGATCTTGCTGTCATCAGCAAAGATTTTCACTGAACTGCTCACAACGTCAGGAAGGTCGTTGATGAAAATCACGAACAAAGTGGGGCCGAGAACGCTCCCCTGGGGGATACCACTGCCAACGTCTCGCCACGTGGACTGCACTCCGTGTATCACCACCCGCTGTTTCCTGGCCTTGAGGAAGCTCCTCATCCACATGAGGATGTTCCCCCTCACCCCATACACATGTCGAGAGGTATAAAATTCCCATCATTCACCAATAAGGAGTCACAGAATTTTCACATTAATTATGTAAATTAGGACATCATTAGCATAATTGCTATCTGTTGATGTTCCTCCTACCACAGATTAAATAATTACATGTATAAATGAACTATTATATAAAGCACTGTAACTATAGAATTTCCTCCTTAATTATACAAATTAAGTCCTCATTTGCATAATTTGCATTTTAGTATGTACAACTCTCCCTCAGCTACCTACACACCAAATATGATGAAAATACGTTTTTCGTATCTGGACTTATTAGCTTTTAAAGATTTCACCAGAAAGTCTCCTGCAGTTCCAGAACAAGCTGCTAGGTGGACCAAACCCACACCACTTATTCCTGTCAGGGAAAGCTATCTGTCACCAAAAAGTCAAGACCATAGCATGTTCAGGACAAAAGATACAAAAACCGGAAGTTATGCTGCAGTACCAAGGTCATCCCCCAGGAGGCCCATATTTGACCTTGACCTTTGTCTTCCTAAGACTTATCAGCATACCAAATATCATCACAATCCATAAAGGCGTTATGAAGTTATGCCGCCTTCAAAGTTGCGGAAACACACACAGACAGACAGGCAGACACACACACACACAGACACAAAGACAGACACGCCAAAAACAATACCTCCAGGTCAATGACCTGGACCAGACGTCTGTCACCATGGTAACTAGTGTAGCAGATACCCCGTGGTGTCGGGTTACATTATGTAGCAGAAAAGAGTTGGAAGGACTGCTTAGCATAGACATGTATTATATATGTACATAAATGTGTTTGAGTAATAATAAACAGCGTAGTAGTTTGTATAAGGGTAGACCATGTACAAGTAAACATTATGGATTTGTTTTGCAAATGTTACCTTTCTAGTTTCCATATATCAAGACAGCAAGCCTTACTATTGTCCCTTGCACCATAGTCGATAAGCCATATGGACTTCTCAATGTTATGTCCCTTCCCTCTACTTATCGTTTTCTTTCTTTTCAGCAAGTGGCAAGTGAAAGTCTTCCACTGCGACAGTGTGGCAACTTTCATTGACTTCGCCAAGGCTGCAGGACGCGTTTATGTAGCAAAAAAGAAAAGGAAGAAATCAACACTGTTACATTTTAACATATCAGTAACAAGGTCAATTAAGATGTAGCTATACGTGGTGCATATCGAAATGGACACCCTGTGGTGTTGGGT
>NW_017803133.1:0-2532 GCF_001625305.1 Branchiostoma belcheri | reverse complement strand
AAATACTGCACTATTGATATGCCATAAACTATAAAAGGTGTAACAGTATTGATCACAAGTATTATGTTAGAAAGCAGGTACCTTCTACAGTATTTGAGGCACAATGTACTTATGATTGTCTCTTTTTTTGCCATAGGCTGGACAGGAGAAGTCCTGTACAGACCTAAAGCAGTGGACCAGGGACATCATCAACCACTTCTGGTGGTGCTGCAACAAGGCCAGTACATTTGGCGAATTCATTGTGAGTACCGAGTCTTATACAAACACACAAGTCCATGGCACATTTCTTTATGGCATCAGCAGAAGTCTTGGATCATAGTCAATGTGAAAAGTTACTTAGTTACTTAGAAAAGTTACTTACTATCTATCTTACACTTATCAAAGCCTCCTCCCCCACAGTGACATTGTTATCACTAATATATCACTAAATGCAGCTAGACATGAGCTTAAGTCGTGTCTCATGTGTCACTGTAAAATATCCATATCTGTATAACAAACCTTACTCATAATGACATATCAAGTATTCACATGGTTTTGTCTCTAGGTACTGTGGAAAGGTGTCTTGCACCACGTGTGCGATGTGCACACATGGGCCATGGGTCAGTGTGACCATAACCCAATCAGTGCAGACACTCCCCGGACGAAAACCTGGCTCGTGTCTGGTTCCCCTGCCCACAAGAAATTGGCAACGATCATACTAAATCCAAGGTGGCTGAAGACCACCCACAAGTACCTACGCTTCCGGTGAGTGTAATTGCATATCTTGGTGTCCCTATGTATCCCTTATTTATGTATGACATATGTCCCTTTTCGTGCTAAAATGGTGATACATGTCGTTTTTTTCTTACACTTTTTTATCACACATTTTCTGTTTCCCTATATCCAGTTCTTTATGTATATAGGACATTTTTTTAATCAAGTTTTACAAGTAACTATTGACAACAATCTTAAAAAAAAGTTTGAACAAAGCATGCCAATTGTAGACATGTTGAAAATCTATTATGTTCCAGAACGACATCAGACCTGGAGTCCTTCCAGAATCACATACTGATGTATGCATCTAAGAGGTACGCCTTCAGCCCCCCGGTCTACGAGGCCAGGTGCCAGCTTGCTGCCCTAGACTACAACGAGCACAAGGACAGGGCAGTGTGGAAAGCCAAGGATGGACATATCAAGTGAGTAGATATGTTTTCTCTCGCCTTGTCACCCAGCTAAGGCAACATGTTTAGCATAAATGGTTGGTTGGTTTAATTTGTTTGTATGAAGTAGGTGGCTGTGTAGGCTACTGTAGAGACCAACCCTGACCCTAAGCAGTTAATGACCACTGTGTGGTCTGTCCACGACCTGAGCTGCTCTACTAGCACATTAGTTGGGACTGGAGGAATCTTAGCTAGGTTACCAAACCTCCTGGGATCAGTTTCAGACATTTTGTTCCAGTTGCAAAGATGATGGGAATTTACAATTGTGTTTAACATGTCAATCATTGAATTTGGAATGTTGGTAACCTGTAATTGTCTCCGCATTCCCTCGTATGTCAGCCTTCAGTGGAATGACATAAGGTGTAGTGGGCCTGACCACCCCCATCTCTCACTTGGTAGCTCTCAGAATGAAACTCCCAGGATTCCTTGCTGCGCATGCGCACTGGTCAGTCTTTATTTTTTGAGCCTCTGGCAACACACCCCCGGTGTTTTCTCTTGGTAAAAATGGGCTCGAAGCGCGAGGACAGACGACGCAAGAGTTCAAGAGCTTCCGAGGAACGGGAGGAACGCTCGCGCTCCTCCTCGAGGCACGCCAGCCGAAAGAGGACGGCGTCCAAAACCGAGCACATGGCGCCCCCCTCCCCACCTGGGGGCGGGCATGATAGTTCTTCACAGCATTCACAGCCGCCCAAGTTGCGGCCCGTTACGGCCCCGGGCGACGACGTGGAGTCCACGGCGGGCGGAATCTAGTCTGCAGAACTTCATGAGGAAGAGAAAGACACACGTGTCGACTCTCAACTCGAGAAGAAGAGCGAGGAAGAAGTCTTTTTGGAGACTCAAGAGAAGAATGGTGACAGCAGTGCCGTACGTATATCTGCCTTAGAGCAGAATTTCTCTTTGCTTTCAGATAAGCTGGACGGACTTCAAGAACTGCTGGTCAACCAACTGACGTCTTCAGAACCCTCGAGGAAGCGGCGAGCTTCGACTGGCGAGGGACCGGTTGCAGAGAAGCGGCAGCGCTTCACAGCTCAGCCGGAAGAAGGGGAGGGGGGCGGCAGCACCTTTCCCGACGACAGCGCGTCATCCGACGATGGCGGCGATGGCTTCAGCGCCCTAGAGCCGTTTGACCCGACAGCCAACAAGGCCAAGGAGCCATGGGAGGCCGATGATATTGTCATTCGGTTCTCCGAGAAGTACTTCAAGCACGAGAACCAGTGCAGGGGAGAGGCTCTAGAGAGCTGGCAGAAGATGCATGACTGGCCAGACAACAAGCCGGACGACATGGTGGCACCGGTCCTGAACGATTTCTTGTCCCGTGCTGTCATCGAAAACG
>NW_017803132.1:0-2532 GCF_001625305.1 Branchiostoma belcheri | reverse complement strand
CAGGTAAACGGTGCTCATAGACAATTCAAGCGGTACTGCTGGATAAAGTTTGAAAATGAAAGTGATCGCAATTCAGGTTTAACTCACTGAAAAGCTATTCTTCCACTGGTCTTGACAGGGACTACAGACGCCATGTACAAAATTTACAGGTTCACTGCACAGGGAACGTTCACCTATAGCTCATTTCGACAGGCAAAATGAACAGTGGTCTATAACTTAACCCTCAACAGAACACCTTCCCGGACTGATTAATCTGTACACCTGGGGTCCGCGCGGACCCCAGAACAGTTTTTTGCTGATTTTTAGAAATTATCAACATGCTACCAGCTCAATTGTTTTGCAAACTGATGTGGGAACCTCTGTGTCCACATTACATACAAAAATCATACATTTTGAACTTTTTATATTTTTTGGTGAAGAAAAGAAGACAAGAAGAAATACCCGATTTTTAAACCCATTTCAGACTGAAGGGGCTTTTGAGGCCCAACTTTGATCTCAGATAGCGGCTAAACGGCTTGCGCTTGAAGTATCAAATTTGGAGACCTTTCCTAAAATGTCTCTGGAAAAAAGTTCATATTAGTTTAACCCTATCTAGACCGGGGGGGGCTAAAAGTGCCCGCGCCAACTTTGATGTCACATAGCGTCTGAACGGCTAGGGCTAGAATGACCAAACTTGGTGACTTTTCCTAAAATATTGTTGGCAACAATTTTCTAACATTGGAATAAGATAATAATTTTTTGTGTTGCCATGGCAACGGGTTTCTGACAGGCATTTTTTGCTAAATTTAGTAATTTTCGCTTCAAGAATAGAATTTTATGGGTTTTATGTCAAGTTACTCATGGTTTCTAATATTAATAACATCCCATATGAATTTATGTAAATTTTATCATTAAATATGCATAATTTATGCTAATTTGATGACGTCATTGGCCAAAATCCAAGATGGCGGACCATATCATTAGAACAGGTATATACAAGTTATTTTCCTTAAAATTTCATCAATACTTCCATTTCTTTTTCCAAAAAAGGTTTAAATGAAGGTCTTTGGTATGTTTACAATGTATTTTAGGCTTTATCACGAAAAAAAACTATTTTTGAAAATTCAACATTGATGATCCAAGATGGCGGATATCTTAAATATGTATGACGTCATTTTATGATGTCACCGGTGTTGCTATGAGCAACATAAGACTTAGTACACTCTAATATTATGTCATAAACACTTTTGGTAAAGTTATGTTGAATACCATTTAGTTTTCAGGGAATAGCCTATATAGACGTTTTTGGCCAATAAAATCCCATTAATGACGTCATAATGACGTCATATTACGTCATAATGACATCAAAATTGTAGATATGATAAATTTTAAGTAGTACACCATCCTCTGAAAATTTGGTAGCCATACGACATACCGTTAGCGAGTTCTGAGGGGGGGCCTAAAGAGCCCCCCCCCCCCGGTCAAATCTTGCTCAAAAAAGCCCGGTCTAGATAGGGTTAATACTAGTAAGTTGATGTTTTTTTGTGTTGCCATGGCAACGGGTTTCTAGCAGGCAGTTTTTTTGAAAATAAAAGTAATTTTGGTTTAAACATAAGGGTTTTCTGAGTTTTATTATATTTCAGTCCATACCATGGTATGGATGAAATATATTGTGTTCCCTCATGTTTCTTCTTCTCCTTCTCCTCCTCCTGCCACACAGTCAAAGGGATTCAACTCTGTCATTTTTTAGTCAAATGACTTGAAATTTGGCATGGAGGTGGAGTGGGCCAATACCCCTATGCGTTTTTTTCATTTTTTTGATACATGCCTTTGAAAAATTTTTATGAAGGTTTTTTGGGGCATTTTTCGACAAAAAATGGATTTTTCGATCCTGAGCGCTGGTTTTACAACCAAATGATCTGAAATTCGGTAGAAATAAAGAATATAACTTCCCCTTTCCTGTGGTGTATTTATTTAGGTTGTAAAATGTTGCAAACGCCAGAAATTTGCCGATGAAAACGGCGCGTCGTGAGCCGAGCGCCCGAAACGCGGCCATTTTGTTTCTCTCGCTATTGCGAAATCACCCTGACTTTAGTGCGCTTGCGCCTCGCCGTCATAGACCGCATCAGAATGAAAGTAGCCCCATTCGAAAGCGCAGATTCCGAGCTTAAAAATGGTGCCAGGAACATCGGGAAAATTTTATTTTCGGGGGGCTAAACGTCCATTTTTAACGATTTGTCGATCTTTAAACACCAATTTGACCACCAAAATTTCATTTTCCCATTTTGTCACCAGTGTCAAAATGACGGCAAAAAACAGGGCTTTCCGCTGATGTAATAGGTAGTTTTCTCGAATGCACCCTGGCAAAGCGCAACGCTAGATTTACTGATGAAGTCATGGTAAACAGAGCGCTGCCGCGGGAAATACGGCCCGCTCGGGCGCCCGGGCGTTCGTCAGGAACAGCAAATACGTGAATGGAGCGGCACAAATACGCCCTATTTGACGCTATGGAGCAAGAATTTCCAGGTAAAATATGTTTTTGTGTATTTTGAG
>NW_017803131.1:0-2537 GCF_001625305.1 Branchiostoma belcheri | reverse complement strand
TTCTACCGGGGCTGAAGGAGAGATGACTTAGCACTGGGCGGCCGGAGAGAGTTGGAGTAAGACTTTCGGCGTCGGTCAGGACAGTTCCTAGTCCCTACGACGTACTGCTACAGGTTTTCAACCCAGCTTCAAGCGGAGTCTTTCCTAGGATCGACATTTTTTAGGTAAGACTTGCACTTCATACGTCCAAGGTTGTACAAAATATCAATTTTATTTGGACTTCATAAGTCGCAGAAGAGCAGGCTTTAGTGGTAAACAGATAATCTTTTATTGAAGAAGGCAAACGTATTTTACTGTGGAAGTTCCGAACTGCGTACGTGTTTGCACCAGAGTTAAAAAGAAGGCGATCAATAAAGTAAACGTTAGATGGTTACCTTGCAGCAGATGTAGGGTTGAGGGTGGGGAGGGAACAATAGAAAGTAGCGACGCCGACGTGCTCCAGCCCGCCGCTTAGAGCCGGCGCTTTTGTGCCGCTCGCAAAGGTGCCTGCCCTCCGCCCGGCTCCCGCTAATGAGATCGCTACCGACTTGTCATTTGGCTACACGAAACGAGGAGGAAATCGCTCGGTCAAAGTCACGCCCGAGCAGGTGCTAAAATAGACCCTAGACAGCTGGGGTGCTCAGGCCTGACGTGGAGATGCCACGTCTTCCATCACCATCACGGCCACGTATTTCATCCTAACCGTCATTAGCGGCGGTTTTAGGACGTGTTTGTGTGTGAGAGTACGCGGAATATTTGCTGCTTTCCTCTCTGTTGGTTCCCAATCGTTTCTTCTCTTCCGGATGGATAGAATCCAATCTACTGAATGTGGTCTTTTGACCATGGATTCCAAGGGTCACTAACAAGCAACACTTCATAAGAGAGTGACTTTAAAAAGCTATTCCCTCACTCTTATAGTTCGCTTTCCAAGGGTGACTTGTTTTCCAATTATTCGTTCCTCCTTCAAAGTTCTTTTTCTGGAGAAGACTAACTTTACCAAGGTAACTCTGACGTAATTTTCCTCATTAAAATGTTTAAGGGTATGTGCACGATTAGAATCTTATTTCTCAAAGGTAAATGTCCGTAAGGTAGTGGCGAGATGTCGATAATCACGTTAAGGCTACCTCTTGTCTTAAATTAGGATGTTATAAGGAGGAATCTCACATAAGGGTACTCCACCTATGTTCTGTGGCCTTCAGTAAATTGGATGTATGGCATTAAGGGTCATCACTTCTTAAAGACACAAACACGACCGTCTTCCCACCTGCCGGCTTGGCAGGTGTTCCTGTGTTCTCAACATCACTCGTGAGGAGTTTCTTAGACACAGCTTTTGTCTTTATTTGGCGAAGACTTCAAGGGCCGGTTTTGTGGGAAAACACGTCGTCTGTTTGCAATGTGAAGCTGATGCATAACTGGAAAACAACTTGAACAACAGGATGTACTACCTGTAGACTTGATGACAAAGTTTACTTCGTGACAAACTTGGCGCACGGAAAAAAATACTTAGTAGGTCATTAGCCTCATGCGGTAAGTTGGACTTGTTCTTTGTAGGGCGTTTTCTATGAAAATAAGAGACCGAGACACATTCCCTCTCATACAATGTGGACGCAAAAGCCGACGGCCCCGTGTGTGTGTGTGTGTGTGCGTGTGTGTGTGTGTGCGTGCGTGCGTGCGTGCGTGTGTGTGTGTGTGTGTGTGCCTCTCTCTCTCTCTCTGTAGCGAAGCCGGACAGAACTCCCAATAGCAAGGCGAAAAACACCATGTTTCTCAACAGTTGTGGATGCCTGTGCTTTAACTTCAGTGTTTTTGTGACGTAGCGCGGTTTTAACAAATGTCTCCAGGAGGAAGTGCTCTTAACCCCTTAACAGAACCTCAAGATCTCGCCAATGATGCTTAATCTCTCACCTTAATCCTGTGATTATAGATCGAACATTAAGGGACATTGTACTCGGAAAAGTGATACTGTTCATGTTGAAGGGGAGAACATACTGGATTAAAAACAGTTATCCCTTTCCTGCCTATGTCAAACGGGATTGTGGCTTTACTAAGCTCAACTCAAGGTCGAAATACTTCAATAATCTCTCGGTAAAGGTATCTTTGCATGTATAGCATTTTTTTTCTTCCACAGAAGCAATGTAGTCTTTTTCTAAAATGACTCTTGTGCCGAATAAGTGGCTAGTTATTTGTACCAGATGACGTAATAATGAAATGTCTCAGTGATGAAATCACATTTGGCGTGAGTCACGAATAAAGAACAATCAGAAAGACCTTGCACTTTGCAAAACATGATGAAAAACAAGTTAAAAAATATAGAGATTGTTGTTTCTTGTGTAAAACGACGGAAGTTTTTTTTAATCACAATGACAAGACGGATGTTTATGTGGGTGAAATCCTCTACAAATCTTACCGCAGTTGTTGTGAAAACAGAGAACAGTCTTACTATGTTAGATAATAGCAGACACAGACCGTGCCCACACCAAGACAAACAACGACATCCTGCTATGGCGTAACCACAGTTTCTGATGTAACACATTGAAGTTTCAGGATATAAAACGAAT
>NW_017803130.1:2019-2537 GCF_001625305.1 Branchiostoma belcheri | reverse complement strand
TCGACCTCAGCCCATACACATACCATATATAGTAACTACTTACTAACGGTGACCACCGTTATATAGTAACTAATAAGCTAAGAGGCTCTCTTCACCTCCTAGGATGTGACCGTTATTAGTAACCTCACTGCTTTACTATAGAAAATAAACGGTCGGGTGTAGTCCTCGCGAGAGTTATAAAATCCGTCGCGAGATAATGCGAGACTAGACTTGCGGTTGCCGGCTTGGCTGAAATGGACGACAGACGGGACGGCCTGGCGATTTATATTTTCTCTTCATCTCTACTCTGACCTGGACCAATTCCTGGACCATTTATAGGCTACTACATATTCTGCAGGTTAGTCACTAGCTCACTGGACTCTCAGTCCTTGTTGTTTAAGTGCTAAATCCGCGTTGCGTTGAGGCACGACTGGGCTGTTTTCTCTCAATTCTTCGCAAATAGCCAGTGAATATGTTTGGATATGTGGCTAGCAGCCAAAAGAAGATTTTAGTAGTCAAATATCAAATGCCTATGTAAT
>NW_017803130.1:0-1345 GCF_001625305.1 Branchiostoma belcheri | reverse complement strand
GATGTAAAATATCCAGAAACACAAACAGTTCTCAAACAGGTGGCATTGAGATTCTTACCTGTACTGCATTCCAACAGCATTGAAAACAGCTCTGATCACATTCAGATTAGATTCAATTGGGCCCGAATATTTCGAATACACTATGAAATTTTCACAATATGCACTTTGAATAACATTCTGCCTGTCATGTGAAGGGCGAAGGGGGAGGGCAGACATACAGGTACAGTGCTGGTAGCTGTAATTACTGTTACATAAACAGGTTTGGCAAATAATCTATAAGTTATGCATGTAGCCTGGTAGCAAACTGTCATTCTAGTGGTAAATCACTTATTTTGTATAATGATTCATTATCTAAAAATTAGAATACTAGTATACTCAAGTTTTCTTGATTATCAAATGCCTTAAATTATGTAAAAATTAGAATACTAGTATACTAGTTTGCTAATTCTTCACACTTGTTGTGAATTTTGTTGCTAATTCTTAGCAACTGTAAATAGACATGTATATTCTATTTTTCTCCAGGGCCATGGAGGAGTACCGGGAGGACTTCGCCTTTGAGGAAAGCATTGAAAATGAAGCTGTGTGCCAAATAAGAAAGCAGATTTATGAGAAAAGAACAGTCAAAGTCATCAAGCACTTAAGAGCAAATGTCTGTAAGGATCAAACAATGGTGGCAGGGGTCAAAAAATCGATTTGGCTCAAACTTTGCACAGTGATAGTACTTGGCCCACAACCCCTCAAAATAGCTTTCTTTCTGCTCCACACCGATCGTTGCCATGGTAACAGCCCAAACATGTTTTGGGGCCATTTTCCCTGATTTGGGCATGCCAGAAACATGAAAATTGCCAAAGTTTAGGGCACGATTACAAACAAATGCTTGAATATATCCGAAAGACAAAAACTGTGCTGAAATGTCCAACTTATCTGCTTTTCTAAAATAGCTTTAAAATTTTCAAGAGGTCCGTTTAAGGGTCTGGGCATCCCTAAGACAATACAGTGTTTTGGGCTTTTGAAATATCCCTATTTCTGCCCATTTTTGAAGCGCTGTAACTCCAAAGATGGTGATTTTTTTTCTTTCAAAATGTGATAACAGATACATAATCATATGTGCTATGAAATGCATGTTTGTAAAGTTTGGCCAATTGTTTGGTTCTCACGTGGTTGTCCTCGGAAGTCGGTCATATTTTACAATTCAAGAAAAATACAATTTTTTTCATATTTAAGATACAATATATACAATACGAAAACAGCAATCTACTACTACTTTAGGTAATAAGTAATCCAATTAATTGTCTATCGAATGAATGCTTGTGGAGGTTGTAGTCTTGTTTCGTTGCTGTGTACT
>NW_017803129.1:0-2538 GCF_001625305.1 Branchiostoma belcheri | reverse complement strand
TATATATATATATTTATATACACATACTATTATGCTAATAAGGGCGGCGCCAGCGGAGCCGCCCGGAGCCGCCAGGATCTTGAGGTACCTCCGACCGTCATATTACTACTAGCTCACTCGTCGAGACAGAGAAGACAGACGCTACGTACAGTATTTACAGGTTCATTGTAACGGGGAAACTCCCCTAGCTCTTTTCAACAAGCACAATGAACAGTGGACCACGGTTAACGTCCCGTCCAAAGGACTGCGACCCTAAACAGTAGCGTGCATGTTGGGTGAGCGACAACAGCCGGGATTCGACCCCCAACCTCTTAGTCCAGAGGCAGGATCGCTAATCACTGGACTACACACGCTACTGGTTAATTGCCTCAGATAACACTGCACGAAAAGTTAGATCTACCAATGATACTGAATGCCAGTAATGTGGCGTCGGGTGGTGTAGTGGTTAGAGCAATCGACTATGAACCGGGGAGACCCGGGTTCGATTCCGAGTCGTACCCGGTGCATGTCTGAACATGCACCCCGACGTTATGCCGTTGGGAAAGGCAGTTTACACGACTTTCCTCACTCCACCCAGGTGTGAATGGGTACCTAACTTCAGTTGGGGAAAGCCGTATTGAGGACACCTTGTGGCGCCGAATGGCAGCCGCACAGACCCTTGCGACAGTTCCACAAAAAATAATTGTGGAACAAATATTATGTGTATCATTTGTATTATTTGATTGTTGTAATTGTTGTGATTTGTATTGATTATGTGATACCCTGCTTCAATTCAGCCGTATAAAGGCTGCGACTGCACGGGTACTGTTTGGACAATAAAAACCATTAATTTATATTAATTTTTTTTAATGTCGGATAACATTTACTTTGTAAACAGTACCGGACTTAACAATGGTAGTGAATGGAATTACCAAACTTGACTTTTATTAGATACCGTGAAATTAAACTTTACCCGACTATCGGGAAATAATCGCCATTGTAAATTCAGCTTTTCATGCAGTGTAAGGAGGCAGGGGGTGCTACTCTCCTACATGGTATTAACGAAAGACAGGAAATAAAGAGAGATAAACTTTTAGGCTCAGGATACACCTCTCGCCTAGGTGCGTCGGCCAAGCGCATGTGGTCGGACCGGCGACGCCAGCTGCAGCTGTGGCAGCCAAAATACAATTTCACCTGTTGCTAGGGGCAACGCCACCAGGGCCAGGTAACTCCGGACGGGACAAGCCCCCAATTTCGGCGAGTTGGAAGCGCCGTGGCCCAAACTTTTGTGCTTGTTCGATACATCTAGGCGAGAGGTTTCTGTCGGGCGGAGAACCGATGGGCCAGGAGGTCACTGAGTGCCCGCAAAGGAATAAAAACCACCAAATGGGGTTCTCTCCATTCAAGGGGGCACACCCCAGTTTATTTGGGGCCTCTATTCGAAGCTGCACACCCTCAAATCTAGCGACCGTCTCTGGCGTGGAATGATTCGGAAGGAGAATAACTGTATATGGGACGAAAGGATATCTCTTCAGCTACAAGACAAGCTGAGTTTGGTTTCTTCAACCTTTTTAAGTTTGGTAAAATCAACGGAAAAAACATTATTTTCACTCGAAAATTAATGCCCAAAATTGCGAATTTTCGCGTAGGATAATCCCACAAAAAAAAATTTTCCGACAGAAATGACTGATGCTGGCAGAAAGACCCAAGCCTTGACTATACCCGAGTAAATTATAAAGAAAATTCTAGTACTGTAATTTTCTAAACAGTCCACGGCGCGAGGGGTTGCAAATCCACCCCTACGAAGCCGCAGAGCGAAAACTAGGTCAAACGGGCGGATTACACTTGGCGCGCAAGGATACCCGGAAGTAAGGTTCGGAGCCATAACAAATTTTCACCCCAAAATCACCATTTCTTACACTCTTCAGCCATGTTAATGTTTAATGATACTTCGTGGCAGTTTACGAGAAATGTCACCTCAAACTTGGACCCTCAAAACCCTTTCGTCTCTTTTTTACAACGGACTATCGCGGACCCCTGTCGCGGAAGAACTGGGGTGTGCACGTAATGTATTACGCAGGCCTTTTTTGGTAAGGCCACAGCAATTAATTTTTATGGATGACATCAGCGCGCGCATTAATTTTCGCCTGATTTTGGAAAAAAAAAGAAATTATGTTGACTTCTGTCAGTGGTCAACATGCCGAAAATGGGCAAAGATGTCTGTTGCCATGCCAGAATGTGTATGGCAGATAACTATGAAGAGAGGAGACAAGAAAAGGCTCTGATTTAATGTTTTGTTTCTTACTTTGATGCAGTGATATTTTCTTACTTTGATGCAGTGATATTTTCTTACTTTGATGCAGTGATATGTGATGCTGGCTGTGTACATGTGTGCTGTACAATGATTGAGTAAAAAAAAATGTAGGAACCTTGTTTTTTTGGCCCGCTCGCTTAGATTTGGAGTCTGAGGAGAATGTCATCCATAAAATTTACTTGCTGTGGCCTAATAACGAAAGACAGGAAATAAAGAGTGCTAAACCTTTAGGGTCAGGATACACC
>NW_017803128.1:0-2539 GCF_001625305.1 Branchiostoma belcheri | reverse complement strand
CAAGTGTTACCCTACCAATCCTCGTTCCAGATCACAGTTCCTATTCCAGATGACAACGCAATTACGACCAGCGAAGCCAGAGCATAGAGACGACTGAGTGTATTCTTTGTTCTCTCAAACCAACTGCGCAGTACGCATGCGTACATCGGATCAAACCATTATCCTAAAGGGGGTGTTTCTACATGGCAACACACGCCCCCCTGGCTGAGATGTCGTCCCGACATTTGACAATAAATATTGAACTGTTGTAAATAACATGTAGAACTGTTAACTTGGAACTTCTCTATAGCTACATCTATGTGAATTCGAATAAAATATTTTTAACTTGTACAACAAAGTAAAGAGTGTTAGAACTGCCTTAAGAACCGCTTTGACTATTGAATTAAACTTAACTACAGCAAGACTGCATTTACTGTGTTCACTGTTGGCACTCTCAAGTAGCCAGGTTGTCCACCTACATCATACGTGAGAGTCCGTGGTGGTCTCCTATTTCGTCTCGGTCTATTCTCTTCTGCTTCTGCTGAGTCTGGAACATCCTCACCACCCTGGGACACACAGGGCTGGTCCTCAGACTCAACTTCAACTCCACTTAGTGCAGATTCTTCTTTCTCGCTGTCACTATCGCTGTCTGAGCCTCCTGACTGGCTCTCAGGTTCAGGCTCTTCATCTTCTTCTACTCTGCTGGGCACAGCTTCTGCCTGGCTCTCCGGTTCAGCCTCTTCATCTTCTTCTACTCTGCTGGGCACAGCTTCTTCTTTCTCACTACCTCTCCCCTCCTCCTCTTGAGGTGTTCTCCTTCTACTCTGTTTGGGAACTGGGACCTCTAGGGGCAGTCCCTCGCATGGGAGTAACATATTTCTATGCAACACTCGTGATCTTCCCTCTTGGCACTCTGGGCGTACCTCATACACGGGGATATTTTTCCCTTTCTGCTTCACAACGATGTGGATTTTGTCCTCCCAGTGGGAACGCAACTTGCCCGGTCCTCCTCGGTCTGTCATATTTCTAACAAGGACCCGGTCACCACTGGACAGACTGAGACCGTGCACCTTTCTGTCGTACTGTTTCTTCCCTTTTGCACTTGTTTTCCTGGCCTGCTGACTCGCAATCCTGTAGGCCTCCTGCATGCCCCTTTTCCATCTCTTGACATACTCAGGATATGATTGAACCTCATGCTCCTTGTCTTCAATCCCAAACATAAGGTCCACTGGCAGTCGGGGGTGATGTCCATACAACAGGAAGTGGGGAGAGTAACCGGTGCTCTCATGTCGGGTGCAGTTGTACGCATTTGTTTATTTGTTTATTTACCATTTGCACGTATATTAAAACAATTACACAATCAAATAATAATAATCAAAGAATGTGCGGGGTAGGCCAGAAACCTGGGTGGTTTTTCTAGAGGCCTACCCCAAGCAAAGATAACTTATGACAAAACATATTTAAATTAAACATCAAAATTAAGCAATGAAATAATCAAACAATGATTAATTAAACAAAATCAAGACACAGAAATAATAACTGAGGTGTATAAACTAACTAAAACGAAATTAAACAAAAGTCTTATACCTGTAATTCAGGTAGATGTTACAGATTAAACTGATTAAATAATTAACATAAGAATTAACGATTAAAACAAAATATTAACAATAACAAGGAAAACAAACAAATCAGATTGTGGATGTACTGGGATTTTGTAGGAAAAAGTTTTTAAGAAGTTTTTTAAATACAGGAGTTGACTGGCAGTTTTGTAACAGTTGGGTTAACTTATTCCAGACGATGGGGCCTCTATACGCTATTGAGAATTGTTTTTGTGTAGATTTAGTCTTGATCGGCCTTAAATGGTTATGTTGTCTCGTATTGTGCTGGTGAATGTCTGAGTTGAATGTAAAAAAAGTGTTGAATTGATCTGGTAAGCTATTGGTATTATGAACGATTTTATGAACAAAAATGGCTATTTGTAATTTGTTTAAGTCATATACATTTATAATTTTTAGTTCACGAAACAGAGGTGCTGAGTGTGCTGTGAAGTGTGTATTAGCTGCAATTCTAACAAAGTGTTTTTGTAGTTGATAGAGTGGTTTAATTGATGTTGTGTAAGTGCTCGCCCAAATGAAATTGCAGTATGATAGATACGGATATATTAGACTGTAGTATAATGTTATAAATATTCTTCGTGGGAGGAGGGTCTTTATTTTTCTAATGATGCCTATGTTCTTATGAATCTTATTGCAAATCAAATCTATATGTATCTTCCAATTAAGTTTTTCATCTATAAGTATTCCTAAAAAGCGAGTGTGGTTTACTTGATTGATACGTTTATTATTTATATATATGTGGGCTTTTTCTTTATCATACTTCTTCTTTGGTCCAGAAAAATAATAAAACTTGTCTTCTTTATATTGAGGGATAACTTATTCGCCTTGAACCATTGACTGACCTTTTCTAATTCTGCATTTACCGTTGTCAATAGAGTATCAAAATTACTGTGTGACATAAATAAGTTTGTATCATCTGCGAACAACAAAGTAAAAAAATTTAT
>NW_017803127.1:0-2540 GCF_001625305.1 Branchiostoma belcheri | reverse complement strand
GCCTTACTCGATGCTTGCCTGACCACTTCGCAGTACGAACACTTCAGTCTTTCGCTCAACAACGTGTAGTTGTTCCTCAGCCCACAGACCTGCCTTGCATACGTTCCAAACCCCTTCTTCTCCAGATACTCTCCTGGTGGTGCAGGGCAGTTGGCGTTCGGACATCGGATCTTTGTTTGCAAGACCCCAACTGGACGCCAGAAGAAAGCAGGTGTTGAGAAGAAAGCCAGCATGTTGGGTACTCCTCCTTTGACTGATGTAGGAGGGGGTGGTGGGTAGAACTCCATCTGATCCTTTAAGAGCTTCCTCTCCACTATCTCTCCTTTGGCATTCCTGTACTTGGACGGGCCCTGAAACAGTCCGTACGTCTCACTGTGCTTGAGCCACCTGATGTTGGCAGGGGTTATACCGGGTGTCTGAACAGATGACGGTGGGTTATCCCAGTATTTCTGCCAACCCTCGAGCTGAACACCACTGGACTCTGTTTCTACTAGGGACGAAGGCCAGTCCTGCGATGTACTGGGCCTGTTGGTGTGGTCCTGGCTCACAGCTGGTGTGACGTCTCCCCAGGTGGTCAGGTGTGATGAGACAGGCACCTCAGAGTCATCAAGGGCATCTCCTGCAGCAGGAGGAGAAACCCCACAAAAATGCATTCATAAGTACAACGCTTGATAAGTTTTTTCCAGAATAAGGCAAGGAAATACACACTGTGAATGATTACAACACATTTCACAAATATATACTGCAAATCATGGAGATAATGTGCTCACTTTGAATAGACAGTAAATAGTAAAGATCAGACCACAAATGGTACATAATACAATACTAGTGCAGGGTCGCAGCAGTACAAAAACAATACTATTAGTACAGGCTGAGGTTCATAAAAAGATTCGAATGAAAACAAACCAAATCAAATCAAAGACTATATTTATAGGAAGAGCAGAATCAAACCAAAGCAGCCCAAACCATAGGCTATAGTTTGGAGGAAGATTGAACCAAAATAGATGAAAATCAATCACAGTATAGGTTATAGTTTTTAGAAAGAAAAAATTGGAATAAAGGACTTGGAAAATGCCAAAAGCTGTTTCAGATATTTTATCAAACCTCTCACCATGATGAACCAATTCTCTCTTATGTCAGGTAACATACATGTAGAACATTGAACTGTAAGATAGAACAATCAAAATCTTGTTATAACATGTTATATCACACAATGACAATAACACACAACAACAGCATTTTAAAAACATGTACTTAGTTTCATGCTGGAAATGCTTTAGTTCTGGGATAAATGTTGCATGACTTTAAAACACAACCATTAGTACACATACTAAATAGACAGTTTATATCAATTCACATTCCCATTTGTTAAGGTCAATTAGTTCATTCACACAGTTAGCTCCATACATGAATTTTATTCCTTTGATGGTTTTATGTTAAAAAGTAAAGACTATGTTGGTCTCAACACACTTAACTGCAAGGATATGAACATTCAATACACACATCATTATCAACCAAGAGTCACCGAATACAGTAGCGTGCGTCCATTAAGCACTGATGTACGAATAATGTAACATTACCTGCTGCAGCCAACAATTCGGCATCACTTGCGTAGTTGGGATCATGGCTGAACCTGGACAAAGCTGACTCTGCCCTCTCTTCTTTCACTTTCTTCGATTCCTGCAGAAAATACAAGAGTAGGACAATCACCAACACATTTCTAACATCCTGCCACATGTAGTACATGTATCATGAGTTCTTACTGCATCTAAAGCATCACCTCCTATGTAGAGTACAGATTGATGGCTAACATAAAGGTAGTAATAACCCTGAGGTATCTCACCTTCAACTTCTTGTCAAGCTGAAACGTGACGGAGGGGAATTCTTTCACGTACTCCATCAACCGGCCTTTTGCCACTTCAGTAGATCATTCTTCTCCCCCTTCAGGACGTACTCGGACAGCAGCCAGACCACCCCATCCCACGTCGTTCTCCAGTAGCCACCTGAAGGACTGTCCCGCATACTTGCCGAACGTGATGACTACCTGTCCCCTCCACATCTCCCCACCTGTTGTCTTTGCTGCAGCTTCCGCCTTCTGTGGATCCATCCATTTGGGGTCGACCTCTTGGCGGGGGGCTTTGGCCACTGCCTTTGCTGCCTCTGAGCACTGCAGTTTGGCCTCTCCATGTGTGTACTGGGGAATTCGTGGATACTGGTGCTGCTTTAGGTGACTGTTCAGCTGTTGTCTGAGGCTGAAGCTTCTACCACACTCATCACATTGAAGCTCTTTTGCAGCATGAAGCTTCACGTGTCGGGTCAAGTTAGATTTCTCTGTGAAACTCTTGTTGCACACACTGCACTGGTGGCCTTTCTCCATGTTTAACCTTCACCTAGTATAGTAAAAAATACAAGAAGAATTAGAAGATGTTTCCTTAAGCTCGATGCCTTGTTTTCAACACAAACACATACACAAAACAACATCAACTCTCTTCTCGTGTAGGTTTCGCCCTACCGCCCTCCCCCCATGAATGACAAAAATG
>NW_017803126.1:0-2542 GCF_001625305.1 Branchiostoma belcheri | reverse complement strand
GGTTTTAACAGACAGTATTCGTTTCTAAAACTTTCTCCATATTCAAAGTCAGCACGGCGAGACGTTAAAGCTCACTATGTCATCTCTGTCTGACAAACCCAGCTTCAAGTTTGTTACTTCAGAAAGCTTGGTCATGTCTCAACCATGATAACGTCTTATTGTGAAACTTCACGGACCTCACCCCTTTGAAGACTAAGATGTTACCTTTTCTGTAGGCAATCTCCGGTGCATCGTGGGAAACAAACATCCGCGCGTCTCGCTCTTTTCTTCGCTGCAATTCTGCGCGGCGGGAAATTTGCACGCGACTGTGCAAATGCAAGGATTTTCCGCTAGGACATCGAAGTTCGGAAAACCATGTAATCGTCAACATGCTTTCCGATCTGTTGCCATATTTCATTCAGTCATGACCAGCTAGTTAGCTTTCTGCAGATTAAGACTGTTTTGGGTTGATTATCCATCAAAGCTGGTTTTCATACCGGACAAATCTGTTGATTCTTTCTTCAACATTGACTTGAGTCTTCCTGTAGTGTATTGAGAGAAGGCGGGGGGAGGGGGCGCACTTGCTCTCTGTCGGACTCACCGGAGAGGCATCGTCATGGGAAGTAAGCCTTAAAAGACATACTTCAGGTGAAATATGTCATCGAGGAATGCTATTGTGTATCGTCTCGTACCAGGCATATTTCTGACTTGGATTCAACTCACAAAGGCCGGCTTTGTTCTGCCCAAGAGCTAAGACGTCCTGTGTGTGACAGGCAAGGCTGTAGGACAGGACGGTCGGACCTCCCTGTCGCCAGTGAAGTCGGCATGAGCTCTTAGCTACCGTGTGCCCCACTGTTTGCCTGTAAGATGTCATGGGCGATGCTAAGCGTGTAATGCCAGTAAACAGACACCGTGACTAAGTAATCCTTTGTTTTTCGATAGATTAGGCTCAAGATATGGCGAATAAATATCCTTCTTTTCAGTTGAGCCGCTATATTGATGGATTTAATTTTCGGTGCTCTTTCCCCATGAAGGCTGGCGACCCTTGTGCTTGCCAGTAGCGTGGTGATAGTGCGATACCCTCAGCCTTATCAGCAGGCTCCCTGCCCTCACACGGCCGCGCCGGTATCGTTCTCGGTAGGAAAATAAATTTTCCACAAAGCTTCCGTTTTGCCCCAGTGATTGAAACCCATGTTTTCCTGTTTTTCTAACAGATCGGACTCTGCCCGGAGCGTGTCATTAGATAGCTGATATTCAGGTATGTAATCGTATGCGATTTGCAGAGAATCGCACAGCGAGTTTCGTCCTCCTAGGGGACGAAAGTCGCAGGCTGCGAGTTTCTTCACCTGAGAGCGGGCGCGCGCAGACTACCCTATTCGTGCGAATATCGTCGATCTTACGCTGGGCCGCGCACACATACTTAGGTAACCCTTATTAGTGCTACCGGGGCCGCGCACGGCTTTTTACCTACCAACGGAGCCGGGCAGACATTTACCGATGTTGTGTTCACCTGCACTCCTGATATCCTCCTTGTTCAATGTCCCCGATCTGGGGAGGACGCGCAGGCCACTGGTCCAGCTCAGGGGGCCGAAAAATTCAAAGGAACCCTTTGCGTACGCACACGGCATGTCCAGCATTTTCGTTGGATCGCAAGGTAATAGAAATAAACAAAAGCTTTATAGACATATCCTTCTGGTAATCTGTGTCTAGTATTTTTCAGGTAGAATCCAAGGTCAAGACAGCAGTTTGCGCCACCAAATTATTCACTTCCGGTAAGTTTGTAGCTCAGTAGGCAGGATAACATCCAAAGGTAAGTTATCGCAGCAGAGCGGCACATACCGGGTGAGATCATCAGGCACACAGCGCCGTGGAAAAGGTTGGTATTGCATCTAGCTACAGAGAATAAATATTTCCTACATTATTTGTTTAAGTAGTAGTCTACCAAAAACCAGAGAACGATTTGTTTGTAGGCTGTCTTATTCGTAGAATAAGCGTATAGCCAATCGGTATTGTAACATGTCGGCGTATGAACCGACAAAGAAAACATTGATTGCGCGGTGAAGTCTTCGTTCATTATGTTTCCGCTAGAAAATAATTTGATATTGCCTACTATGCATGATTTTAAACAGTGGTCCACTGCTTGGTAAAGCCTTTTCATCATAGCTGTCTGCTCACCAACATATAATGCGAGCAAGCAACCTGTTCGGTGGGAAAGCACTATATACCACACGCGTGGAATTTCATTCAACCTCACCAAACAATAAAACACATTTGCCTAACAATAAAGTACTTGGCGTTGTCCACCAGATGTCCTAAGAAAACAACAGGGCTATTTCATAAGGTGTGGATGAGAAAATGACGACCAACAATATGATCATAGAAATGGTGAAATACGGTGACTTCTACTAGCCGATCATTGATCGCTTACCTGTTGCAAATTATTTGGTCTGGCTTGATTCGTATCAGCTTAATTCTTACCTTTGTTGTGTTCAGACGTGCTCTTTCGAAGTTTTCTACCGTCATTAATTTGTCGAAATCCGAAACGTAGTCAGGGTACCATCCT
>NW_017803125.1:0-2545 GCF_001625305.1 Branchiostoma belcheri | reverse complement strand
TGTCCGTGAATTTGGGTTTACACGATTTCCATAAAATTTGCAAGCTTGCGCTTGTCAGTCCTTGCTTCATAGACGTCTTTCGCAACACTGGTAGTCAGGGAAATATCTTTAGTGTATGTATCATTGACTATGTCAGCTTTTCAAAACGTTATTTGACTGTAAATCTTTGTAAAACGGAGTAAGATGAAAGGACGGTGTGCATCAACCCCCGCAGAAATGGCCTCGTCCGTTGCCATGGCAACGGGCGTGGTTACGCAATGCAACGTTCGCTGAAAAATCGGACATTAAATCCTGGGCAAACATTGTTCAAAAATTGGGACCTTAGCACTAATCGTTGATTTTTGGTGAATATTTTTCATAATAATTAAGGTCTCATTCGTGAGTTTTTCTTAACTATAGCCGCCTATGGCAAAATACGTAACTTTACATAGGCCAAAACCCAATAATTTGAATGACAGCCATCTAGTCTATCCAATCAATTTTGAGCACAATGGCCCTACATTACGTCAAAAAATTCCCAACCAGATCTAACCCAACAATCCCTTTTTATTTATTTATAAACTGCACTTGGCCACTCTCCGCCAGAGGTCCTCCAGCGCTGCTACCTCCTGACCGCATTACCCATCACAACAGCGTGTAAACATCCGACCTGTCGCGCGGATGTCAACACTTACCCACTAATTTTAGCACATACAAACAACCTCTCATATCACAAGCGGTTTACGCCAACTGACTTAGCTAAAATGCAATTTCTGGCGGATATAAACACACATCCATACACGCATTTAATTTTTAGTACGATCTACTTTAGAGTACCCACGCGGAAGAATACCGAAATGAGACCTTCTACGGTGACCTGCGGTTCGACTGGAGTCATCGACATCGAAGACGGCGCTCACGGGGTCATAGGTCATTGGGACAGTCTACTATTATATGGGAGGACCGTTCATAGAAACAAGAGTTCGGAGATCTCATACATCCATGCACACCCCAGTTCTTCCGCGTCCGGGGTTCGTGATAGTCCGTTGTAAAAAAAGTGACGGGTTTTGAAAAAGAAAAAGAAGGGTTTTGAGGGTCCAAGTTTGAGGTGACATTTCTCATAAACTGCCACGAACATGGCTGAAGAGTGTAAGAAATGGTGATTTTGGGGTGAAAATTTCTTTTGGCTCCGAACCTTACCTCCGGGTATCCTTGCGCGCCAAGTGTAATCCGCCCGTTTGACCTAGATTTCGCTCTGCGGCTTCGTAGGGGTGGATTTGCAACCCCTCGCGCCGTGGACTGTTTAGTTAGAAAATTTCAGTACTAGAATTTTCTTTATAATTTACTCGGGTATAGTCAAGGCTTGGGTCTTTCTGCCAGCATCAGTCATTTTTGCCGGAATTTTTTTTTCTATGGCTATCCTACGCGAAAATTCGCAATTTTGGGCATTAATTTTGGAGTACAGTGAAGATAATGTTTTTCCGTCGATTTTACCAAACTTAAAAAGGTTGAAGAAACCAAACTCAGCTTGTCTTGTAGCTGAAGAGATATCCTTTCGTCCCATATACAGTTATTCTCCTTCCGAATTATTCCACGGCAGAGACGGTCGCTAGATTTGAGGGTGTGCAGCTTCGAATAGAAACGCAAAAAAAACTGGGGTGTGCCCCCTTAATGACAGCTGAGCTGTCAGCTGTTAATGACGGGTTATTATTATTATTATTATTAATGCGACCCTTAATGTTGCCCTGAAGGAAAATTGTCTGTCAAACCTTCCTATTTCCGCCGCGCTAACAGATTTCGACGTTCACCAGAAATAGTGCCCGTCAATATTTCAGAATATCACTGAAGAGATTGAAGTAGAAAAGATTTCTAGTATTACAGATCGAACGCTTGTTTGGTCTCCTTATTTCTAGCTAATTAAACATTAGAATTCTCTCTGGTAAAAAATTATGCGGATGAACACACAAAGCCGTTGTGAACTGTGGTGTGGTGTGTGGTGTGGTGTGGTGTGGTGTGGTGTTTTCGGAAGTGAAAAATGCATATTATTTTACAGTATACAATTAAATGCCCATTTTGCGCGCAAGTCTTAAAACGCATCGAATCCAGGACAAACTCTCCAAATACCCTCAAAACTATCCCAAAATACACCACGCTACCCCATTGGTGTCTATGTTTTAAACAAAAAGTTACGTTACAGACATCATTTCGGGGGCGATAAGAAAAATTCGTACCGTTTTGTGTTCTTTGGTATCTCACCAACCATTGCCCTTCTTGATGTCCTTATCACCCCTCATTTATGCCGCAAATATTGACGATGAAAACAACAGCGTAATCTAGTTATCCTTTCCATAAGTGGCGTAATCTAATTATCTGTTCAAGTAATACTTACATGCAAATAAGTTGAGAAAATCAAAACACGCAGGATGAAACTGGCGCCCACTGTATTCGACATCCTGATATTATAATATCCAAGCCACAGGTCAAGCAAAGTAAAGGAAGTAATTTCTCAATAATCAGCTTGTTAATGTGCTTGTCTCCTACCATTTTCGCCGAAAAATGTGTATAG
>NW_017803124.1:564044-572904 GCF_001625305.1 Branchiostoma belcheri | reverse complement strand
GGTTGGTTGGTTGGTTGGTTCTTGGTTGGTTTCTTGATTGGTTTGTTGGTTTCTTGGTTCATTGGTTGGTTGGTTTTTTATTCGATGCCTTTTGTATATTATGTTATTAGATTAATTTTTTCCAACTTTGTGTATATATTTTGTAAATATTTTTATATGTGTCCTTTGTATATTATGTTATATTAGATGTATATTGTTTTCCCACATTGTGTATATCTTTTGTAAATAATTTTATATGTGTCCTTTGTATATAATGATATATTAGATGTTTTGTTTTCCAACATTGTGTATATCTTTTGCAAATAATTTTACATGTGTATTTTGTATATTATATCATATTAGATGTATTGTTTTCCAACATTGTTTATATCTTTTGTAAATGATTTTATATGTGTCTTTTGTATATTATGTTATATTAGATATATTTTGTTTTCCAACATTATGTATATCTTTTGTCAATGATTTTATGTGTCTTTTGTATGTAATATCAATAATTGTTATATAATGGGAATTTAAAATTATTTATATCTTGTGTACATTTGTAAAAGAAGGAGAAATGTAAATTAGTTTAGTTTATCACACCGACTGGTTTGTTTGTTTGTTGGTTGTTGGTTGGTTTGTTGTTTTCTTGGTTTGTAGACAACCACTTAAGGATTCCAGAGTTATCTTACGAACAACAAAACGCAAACACAAAAGGTCAGCTCCAGACACGTAAGAACCCCCCCCCCCACGAAGCCCATTTCTGGCCTTCACAATGACCATCAGTAAGACAACATGCCTGCCAGAAATCGTGAACCACGGACCATGCCTTCAAACTTTATCGTGCATAATCTGCAAAACAGTGCAAAAACGATTCCATTGCCTTCTGTCGAAGGCAACAAAACGTTAAATCAGAGCATTTCTAGTCATATCTTCATAGTTATCTGCCATCCACCTTCCGGCATGGCAACAGTCATCTTGGCCCAATTTCGGCATGGTGACCACTGTCAGAAGGCAACAAAATTTCTTGTTTTTTTCCCCCCAAAATCAGGCGAAAATTAATGCGTGCGCCGATGTTATCCATAAAAATTACTTGCTGTGGCCTAATGATGAATAAAAAGTCTCTATTGTTTTGACTCCTTCAGTATTTGTGAGCTCGATAGTTTATCACCAGGATGATAACGTTTTATGTTGGTTTCCCCTTAATTAAAAAGACAGAAGCGCCTGGCTCACGTGATGATCTTGATTTATGGTTGATAATAATATCTTCCAAATTAAGTTGTTTTCTCATCATTGAACTGAAAAGACTAAGTAAGAGCAATGCCTTAGTAATTGTCCAACAAATGATCTTTTTTTTAGCTCATCAAGTTACTGAGGTAGTTCTAAAACAGGTGCGTGAACAAAGTTAGCAATTGTACTAATTGAAAGGTTTATATACAAAGCCACCATTCAACATCCACTTTTACTTTGATTAGTACCATAGTCAACTTAAGCACATTGCTAAGTTGTACCCTCTAATGCGTCTGTAATAAGGCCATGTTGATTTGATTATCAATTATATGGATGACATCCGCGCGCGCATGAATTTTCGGCCGTTTCAAAAATTAAAGTTTTCAACCATACTGTAAATCGTACAAAGCAGTTGCAAAATGAGCAAAAATATACCGTAAGTTACAAAAAAAACCATACCAATGTCGTAGAATGCCAAAATCAAACGAAAAAAAGACGAAATTGTAAAGAAATGAACTTGAAGACTAGATTATTCGCCAAACCATATTCTGTCCCATTTGTTCAACCCTCATGACCACGTAGATTTCATAATGAAAACAACTTTTTTTTGCAAAACTTTTTTTTTATTCGCACGCGCGCATCAATTTTGGGGTTCCCGGAGGATGTCATCCATATAATCAAATCAACATGGCCTAACATAAAATACAACAGGGGAATCGTATCTGACAAAGTACTTTACGGTAGGTGAAAATACCGTACATGTATTTACAGATGTTGACTTATGAGATAAAGCTAACTGCATTTTCAGCGAAAAGAAGCAGTTTATAATGGCCAGATGATTTGACCCCGCAAACAAAATCAGGCCAGTTTGCCGCTTGCGCGTATGCATGCCCTAGCCCACGTGTTTAGTTGCATTAGAAATAATTCTAAGCTGTCTTTTCTTAACAAATTAAAAAACTGTTATGAACAAGAACATACCTTTATGATATATACAACTTTGAGATTCGTAAAGCTATAACTCAATTAAGAATCAGTAGTCATAAATTGAATATTGAAACAGGTAGATATTACAATATATAACCCCTGACCAAAGGTTCTGTCCATTTTGTCCAAAGCATATAGAAAATGAATTTCATTTTGTTATGGAATGTACCAGATGTTATACGTAACAAGCTATTTACATTTCTCGAATCAAGTACCATAGATTTCAAGAATCTCGATGTTAGAGACAGATTTGGATATATCTTTACATGTAATGGTCCCCACAATGCAAAAATAGGTCCCCCCAATATAAATAAAGGAATGCTTTGTTATTAGAAAAAAATACCGAAACTTGTGATTAGCCCCACTCGATTGTAACACTTTATCAAAGACTTGTGCTAGCCCTTACTGAATAATTAAGATATGTTAGGTTTTATTCGACATTAGGTCTTATCCAACATTTATTTATATATTTTTTATTGTTTGTTACTCTCTTTATGTAAGTTTGCCATGCATTGTACCTTGTGCAATTGTCGTGCAATAAAGTTCTTCATATCTACGCTGTAACGTTACATGTAGGATGTTGTTCCAGTTTAGTTTGATTGTCTGGACTTGTACGTACATACGTCCTTGGGGTGGACTATGGAGGATTTCCCCAAGCAGACCTTTCGGTATCCAATACAGTATGTTGATCCCGTCAGGCCACGCCCACTTAATTCTATGGATGACATCCTCTGAAGACCCCCAAACTAGTGCGCGTGGGCGAATAAAGAAAATTCCGGCCAAAAATAAAAATGCCACTAAATCACAGGAATACAAAACTGGTATTGAGAATTTGCGTCAGTACATAGCGACGTATACGACAAGCCGGCACATGCTGACTTTTTGCGGAATTTAATCGGCACTGTACGTATGTGCTGAGTTCTTGAGTCGTGGGGCTTCGGTAGAATGGGTGCCCGGCTACGTATTGTCGCTAACTACCATGGATCCAGGCCTAGAGCCAGGACAGAGCCTCGGTGGACGTGATCCTTTTATTTTCTTTCGTTTCTTTTTTTTTTTTTTTTTTTGAGAACAGACGAAATCAATGCACGCGCGGATGTCATCCATAAAATTAAGGCGGTGTGGCCTCAAACAGAGCCAACCAGGCCGAACACTGCCGGTAAGGTCCGCTACTGTTCGGCTGTGCCAACCGAACCTTAAATTTCATAATGTTTGAAATAAATTGGGTGTGGACTGGCGGGGGTTGGGCCGTGGACGGCTAGTGGTTGGTTGGTGTTAGTTATTATGTCAATAGTGTCCGGAGCGTTTTCAGGGGTCATATTTGACTCAAATTTAACTCAAAGTCGATTCGTATAGAAAGGCAGGCGTGGTGTAAACATGGTCGGATTGCTCCCGAACTTCAGCCAACCTTAGGTTTGTGACCGGGCGGAAGGTTCTGAATGTGTGACGGGTTTAAATGTCCCTGGATACTCGCTATCTTGCCTCGTGGATCCCGTCCTGACTATACCAAAAGGATCTGCTTGAAGATTGCAAGGCCACACAAGGCAAGACCAACCAGTTTTGGACACGAACCAGTTTCCGCCAGTTCTCAGAAAAACGTATGTCACATGCGGTCATAAGCAATGAGAATTTTGTTGATGAAATTAATCTGTACATAACATTTTACTGCATACGCCATCCACCTGGGCTCATTGAACTTTGAGACGTTTTTCCTCGACATAGTGTTCGCCTACAATGCTATTTCGTGGACAAAGGGTCCAGAAGTCGATAAACCTTAGAATTAAATGCTGCATGTATACAGCCCACTTCAGTCAATGATGGCAGAGTCTCTTGTCGCGCGATCGATTACGACGGATGAGTAGGTCATTTGCCAAGGTGGGCCCTCATGTGGGAATGAAGACCGACTTTGGACGCACATGAACGTCCACAGACGCTGTATCAATATGACCGTGGTAAAATCCTAATTGATACAGCTTCGGCTATGGCTGAACAGTGTCCTATACGAGAAAGGTAGTCTCTGTCACATAGGGCACATCTCATCAGCTCTATTGCAGGGTTCTTTTCTCCTGATCCGCTCTCTTCTGTACAGTGCATCAGTCTAGCTTCTCACGGTGTAAACCTCCAGCTGGCTCAGTCATACTGGCAAGGTCCTCCCACTGATCTGTGTCAATGCCAATGTAAATACTTTGACTTTATTCGGATCCACAATTAGCGTACAAACTGTAGCTATTCTTCCTGTGGTCCATTCTGACATGTACACACATACGACACATAGGGAATATATCAAACATAAACTAACATGCAGCTGCGCAAAAATACTAACACACAGCATCTATATACATCATTACAAGGATTGTATACATCATTACATCCTTATATTACAACTTCATCTCGTTCCAGACACTAGCCATTCTGTACAGAAATCTCTTTTCTGTGCATTCGTTCTGGGTTTAGAAAGGCGGACAGTCTGTGAGTCCGATGTTCTGGCCTATGTGACTGTAATGTGATGTTCTTATACAGGGAAACAGGTTGTCTTCCATTCATTATTCTACTGAAAGTCCTCAGTCCTTTCTGATGGATCCTGTCTTTCACTGTTTGCCATCCTAGTATCTTCGGTATCCTGTCCTTGCTTGTGTACCTGTCACATCCCAGGGCGAGCAGGGACTGCTGCAATACATGCAAAAGTATTTTATGACTGTGGGATTCTGTGTTTATCACTGATTCGTAGCGTGTTTCTATAGCGGCATCCCCTATACGTAATCCGGAATGGTTTCATACTGGTGGTTCTCAATGTTGTCTTCCGCTGCTCTGCTTCCAGTGCGGTTTCTGACAAAATCCACCTCTGCTTGTGCATTGTAATACTCTGGGATCGTCTCGTAGCCGTCTGCATCATTTGTATCGCTCAATCCGTCGTTATTCTCATAGTGCTTGGTCTCGCCATGTTTGAAAACTTGGTGAGAATTGTTTAACACTAGAGCCGATGCCTGGCCTCCAGGTTGTAGGATAGCTGCTTGAACGCCGCTAGCGTCAGACAGTTGAGGAAAGTTTTGTTGCAGCCCTCTCAGTCTGTTGCGCCTTCGCAAACAAAGAAACAAGACACAGGCAGCGGCTACGACAGTTACTACATTGCTGCATACGATAGTGACATTAATGTGCAAGCTAACGGGATGGACGTCGCCGTCATTTTCATTATGAGATGGCAACAGATAAACGTAGTCAACTTCCTCCAAACCGTCGCTACTTGGGCGAGCCGAGGTGGTTATTATGTTGTCTTTTTGCCCTGTGTTTGAAGTCACGGTTAAGAGGGCGGTGTGTGTTCCACTGGGCATGTGTGGTGCTGTGACTTCACACGTGTAACTGGCTGTATCCAGCACTGAAACTCGCGTGAGCCGCAAAACCGACACGCAGCTTCTGTTGTAGTTTGAGAGAAATCCCTGCGTGTCTTCGCGGAACAAGTCCTCTAGCGTCCAGGTTTCAACCGACGAAGTGGCAGGGTTTGCCCGCACCCAGGTAAAGTTGAGTCCCGCCATGCAGTCCGTCTGGCAGGTGAAGGAGACATCATCGCCCGCTCTCACGGTCTGGTTGCCGGGTATCACTGTGACGTCTGCCGGCGCCTCACATCGGAAATCTTCGATACGGGCGTCCTTCAGTTTCTCGAACTTCGAACAATTGATATCCCACGCTTTCGGTGTGGAACTTTCTTCCAGCCATCGTCGGTATCCCCACAGTTTGCAGTCACAGAGAACAGCAGTTTGCAGAATCGAAATGGAAGAAATATTCCTGATTTGCCACAGATCGACAGGAAAAAGTTGTATGGCGTTTCCATCGAATGAAGCAAATTCTAAACTTGAGAGGAGACCCAGCGCTAGAGGTAGGCGTTTTAGGCGATTTGTGTCCAAATTCAGAGAAAGCAGATCTCGAAGCCCAACAAAGGCTTCCAAGTGAATATAATCAACGACGTTATTCTGCAGGTTCAAATGTTTCAGCTTTCTGAGGCCCCAGAAAGTCTTTTCCTGAAGTCGCTGAATGCTGTTGTGTGGAAGTTCTAGTCGCAATATACTATTGACACGTTGAAAGCACATGGGAATGAGTGTCTTCACTTGACATCGTTTTATCGTGATTTCTTCTAGATAAAGTAGCGAGGGAAAATCCTCTTGCTTTATTGACTTGATTTCTTGTAAGAATAGAAAGAGACTACTCGTTTCCAATGGCAACGGATATGGGATAGTTGTATAGATATGTGATGCTGTTTGACCACACACAACGTTAAGATACGTGTCCACTCTTCTACAGGTACAGCGGTTTAAGTCGACACAAACGTCACTGAAAACAGTGAAGGGCGCTACACAGAGAAGCAGAAGGCCGATAATCAGTTTCATGCTGATGCAGGTATTAAAGCAGCCTGCACGTGTGTGAAGTTGTTGTTGCTTTGTCCTTGTTTAATGTGGTATCTTGGTTAGTCTCTACCAGACTAACTACGCTGGTTATATATAGGAGAATATTTGCCAGGGGAGTTTGGCCACCTTGTAGGTTTGACTAAGTCGTGGAGGGAAAGAAACTACTAGTACCTCCCCGCGGCCGGACTCCCTTGGCCAATTCTACTCCAGGAGAGCACGTCGAATTGGTTTCAATTCAATTTATTCTCAATGTAACGGAGGCTAGGTACATCTGCTTTTTCACATTCCGGCTAGGGTGACTTGGATATCCGCGTGTCTTTATCCATGACAAGTTCCAACATCAACACACGGTGAAGTACTGGACAGCAAATACGCAAATACGTGTGGAAGTGAGCCTAATAAAATCGTTGATACGTACTTTCCGTCCTCTGGTCATCAACGTCAGGTCAACAATAATTACCGAGCTGCCTGGCCGCTCCTTTCTGCCTCCAGAGACAGATGAAAGCGTCTGAAGCGCTCAGCGACCCGACCAGCGTCTGCCCGTTATAGCCAGACCACGGTAGCCAGACAGGTGTTTCTGTTACACTAATGCCTTACGTATAGAACCCGGCAGGCATAGCCGTACCCCTCTGAAAGATAGAACGTGCGAATTCTGTAATCATTCACATGCTGAAAATGAGATTTTCTACTTGACTGTACATTATATAAAGATGAACGCCAAGAGATATTCGATACTTTACAATTAGACAATATATGCAAGAAAATGTCAAAGCAGGACACGTTTAAACACTTGCTGTCATGCAAGAATGAATGTAATGACAAACTATGTAATTATGTTTCCAGATGTTTCGAAAAGAGAGAAGAAAGGGCAACTAACAGTAGATGATAGGTAGTATATAGTACTGTAGTTGTGATATATAGACTCTTCGCACTTAGCATTAGAATATAGCGTTCCAGTATGCAATACTCGTGTTTTTATTCTCTCGACCACATTTGGTCACATTTGTGCATTTATATAGCCCATCTGGGCAAGAACATGCAAGAAAGACTCATATCACTTGTAAGACTGATATTCACCTTGCGTGGATGTAGAAAAGTACCAGTGGCAACACTCTCCGTGGAATGGCAACTGCTGACAGCTTGATCTCAGCTGCAGACACGAGTGCACAGAAGACTAAATAGCAACATGGCAACCTGCTTCTGAAAAGGACTAATTTTCCTCCTATAGTCGTGATGCGTCACGCAACAACCGTGCATTGTACACGTGTATATTAGTCTGGAGACCTATATTATTGTGCGGCTATTGGAAAAAGGGAATATTCATGAGGATTATTGTTATGAAATGAAGTCCTATCTAGGTCAATGCATGCGCAGATGCAAGAGGCATGCGCAGTGCAACCCGAAAGAACACTCATGTATACGTACAAAATTGACAAATTTGCAATGTAAAAATATTTCCAAACAACAAACTGTGTAAATTCATTTGCTTTTATCTTCTGCTGCTTTTGCTTCACAAGTAAAAGCAGCATTTGCAGAAAAATCACAAAGCACCCCAGGTGTTTACTGTTGTTACTCCGTGCATGCAGGAGGTCAGTGACTTCCGAAAGGTGTATTTTGCAAGGACGATTTGTCCTTGATTGTAGTTAGTTTTGAAATTTCAGATTTAATTGTTTTTCATTTCCATTTGTGAATGTCCATGCCGTTTGTATTGAGACATGTAATTTACGCGCGCGCGCGCGCACACACACACACACACACACACACACAAAGAAACACACGCACACGAAAATATGGTGAAGTAAATAATACCTTCTGACCGCTAGATGTCCCCACTACACCGACTGAGCACTCCAGGCCTGGAGTTTGTTCTGGCCTCGGAGAATTGTACGCGACTACTTCTAAATACGTTTAGCACACCAAACACAACACAAATATTACATAGTTCATCTCAAAGCAGCTACTATGTTTTTAAAGTCTTGAAACACGCGTAACGTTTTGAGCTGACACGTGGTCTTGGCATGGAGACACAGGGAAGCCAGTGAGTGGCATGATTCATTCAATGCCACACGTTCAAATGAAAACTTGAAGACATACTTCCTTGAAAGAACTGAAGACAGACCTTGCCATGCTGCCATGTCCTCTGTACCTAGTTCAGCGTTCAGCATTGTAAGCGTTCAACGACAGCCAATGACATTGCTCCCCCAACGTACACTAGGACAACAAAAACCATTCCTCACTCCCCCAACACATGGACAGAACAAATTGTTCCTCAC
>NW_017803124.1:561926-564024 GCF_001625305.1 Branchiostoma belcheri | reverse complement strand
ACACTAGGACAGCAATTTTCTTTTTCTCAGTCACTCCCCCAACAAAGGACAGCAAAAAAATTTTCTGTCACTCCCCCAACACAAGGACAGCAAAAATTGTTCCTCACTCCCCAACACTAGGACAGCAAATTTTTTCCTCAGTCACTCTCCCAACACAAGGACAGCAAATGTTTTCCTCAGTCACTCCCTCAACACAAGGACAGCAAAATTTTCCTCAGTCATTCCCCTAACACAAGGGCAGCACATTTTTTCTCAGTCACTCCTCCAAACAAGGACAGCAATTTTTTCCTAGTCACTCCGCCAACACGAAGGACAGCAAAATTTTTCCTCAATCACTCCCCCAACACAAGGACAGCAAAACTTTTCCCTCAGTCACTCCCCCAACACAAGGACAGCAAAATTTTTCCTCGGTCACTTCCCCAACATAAGGACAGCAAATTTTTTTCCTCAGTCACTCCTCCAACACATGGACAGCAAATTTTCCCTCAGTCACTCCCCCAACACAAGGACAGCAAAACTTTTCCCTCAGTCACTCCCCCAACACAAGGACAGCAAAACGTTTCCTCGGTCACTTCCCCAACATAAGGACAGCAGAATTTTTCCTCAGTCACTCCCCCAACACAAGGACAGCAGAATTTTTCCTCAGTCACTCCCCCAACACAAGGACAGCAGAATTTTTCCTCAGTCACTCCCCCAACACAAGGACAGCAAAATTTTTCCTCGGTCACTTCCCCAACATAAGGACAGCAATTTTTTTCTTCAGTCACTCCCCCAACACATGGACAGCAAATTTTTCCTCCGTCACTCCGCCAACACAAGGACAGCAATTTTTTTGTCTCAGTCACTCCCCCTACACATGGATAGCCAAAACTCTTATCTTGCATGCATGCAGTTGAAACAGATTGCCAAGTGGGTGAACGAATGTCAGCCGTATTTTGCTGTTTAATAGTGGGCGTTATTTGAGGGCGTTGAACGATCCATGAAAGCAAGCTTTGGACAGTTGTTAATATGTTAAGTATCATGAGCTCCTTCTAACGGAGAAGAGATATTTTGTAATAGTTTGTTGGTGGTTAAGCATTGCGTCACTTCCTGTTTCATTCGGCCAGTCTTTCCCTCCACCACCAAGATGTCTTTGATTAATAATGACCACAATACGGACCTCGAGCTGATCATTTTCAGAGAAATGGTCCCTTTTTACACGTTATCTTTGTATTTTGGAATCCCCATTTACTGTTTTGTTGTTTATTATTGGTTGTATTCTTTGTCAGTAGTGAGGCTGATATTAGTAATTTGCTACAGTTATGCACTACTTTTAATAGAAGAAGATTTCAGAGAAGCTCCAACAACTGTATATTATAGCCTGTAAGCATATATACTGGAGGGCTTGACCTAACAGCATGGGGCGTGTTTAGCAGGCTGTCTGTGGCGTATTTATGGATCAAGTAAAAACAGAACTGCATCGGGTTTCAGTATTTCGTGCCCCGAGAAGGATAACTGTCTACAACCCTGCCGATTTGTACAGTAATTTGTGCGTAAATATGTTAAAGGAAGAGGAAATGTTGAAGTAATTCATTGATTCACTCTTTTATCTCTTCTAGATCTTTTACACAGGACTAGGTCGCAAACCAGGAAATTTTGATGAAATTTCTGGCTTCTGACAGTCGGCTAACGTTCTCCTGTAAAGAGAAAATCTCCAAGCAGATGTCAAGGTTTAACTTGTCCTGTACATCTTTTAAGTTGACTAAGCTTTATACTTCGACAAACAAAACAAATCAATTTAGGGGTGTTTTCTGAAATATCATATGACCTATTAAATTGTTAAGGTGTAAAAAAAACAACGTGCACAATCTTGCGCTCGCATACTAGCAGACGAGATGCCAAGCTACGTACCAAAAGCAAAGAACAGAACGTGAGTTTACAGCTGCGAATTGCGTACAGACACAACTGATTACGTAGCCTCCTTTTCAGGCGTTCCCGGATCGGTGTCTTTTTGTGTGTGTGTGGGGGGGGTGGATCAAACGTAGATCGCACGCAATAGAAGCTCCGGCCGGAAAACCCTACATACGTCACGGAGATGTAGGGTTGGCGGCCGGAGCTT
>NW_017803124.1:552750-561906 GCF_001625305.1 Branchiostoma belcheri | reverse complement strand
ACCCACACACACAAAAACACCGATCCGGGAACGCCTGAAAAGGAGGCTACTGATTACGTACAATATACAGTATACTCCGTTGGAGGTCACTGACCTTTACAGAGTAACAAAACCCTGTTTGGAGATTATATATATATATAATACCAAAAGGTTCCTTTTTACTATGGAAGTAATCATAGTACAATGCTTACATGTAACTTTATTCCAACAGCAAGGGTACATAAGGATCAAATTTTCAGCGACTACTGTGAAACAGATTTCCAACGATCGCTTCCGAACGTAACCCCGCGAGAGTTACGGTTACGTGACCTTATTCACACGCGGCTTAACGGATACGTGACGTCAGCAATTGATCAGGAAGTTTATATCGTCCACCGTCTCTATTAAGTGATAGCTGGAGTGCCCTGATATAAATGGGCTCCAAAGGAGGCTCCTCGCTTGAGATCAATGAGGTTCAGTGAACCTCCTTGTTTGAAATGACCTGTAATAACCCACCCGTCCACCAAAGCCGTTCGTAATCCCGTGGATTAGAGCGGGATTACGGCGAGTCAGGCTGTCGGGATTAGGACCTATTCCTGATCACACGTCACCATTACAGACAGCTGCAGAATCAGCTGCGCAGACGACGGCACGTGTACTAATCTCCAAACAGATCATCGGTGGCTGCAAAATAGTATCGAACTGGCAAGACAGTATCAAACTGGCAAGACAGTATCAAATTGGAAAGACAGTATCAAATTGGAAAGACAGTATCAAATTGGCAAGACAGTATCAAACTGGCAAGACAGTATCAAATTGGAAAGACAGTATCAAATTGACAAGACAGTATCAAATCGGCAAGACAGTATCAAATTGGAAAGACAGTATCAAATTGGAAAGACAGTATCAAATTGTCAAGACAGTATCAAATTGGCAAGACAGTATCAAATTGGAAAGACAGTATCAAATTGGCAAGACAGTATCAAATTGGAAAGACAGTATCAAATTGTCAAGACAGTATCAAATTGGTAAGACAGTATCAAATTGGTAAGACAGTATCAAATTGGCAAGACAGTATCAAATTGGAAAGACAGTATCAAATTGTCAAGACAGTATCAAATTGGCAAGACAGTATCAAATTGGAAAGACAGTATCAAATTGGCAAGACAGTATCAAATTGGCAAGACAGTTTCAACGTGTCTAAGCAGTATCAAATTGGCAAGACAGTATCAAATTGGCAAGACAGTATCAAATTGGCAAGACAGTATCAAATTGGCAAGACAGTATCAACGTGACTAAGCAGTATCAAATTGGCAAGACAGTATCAAATTAGCAAGACAGCATCAAATTGGCAAGACAGTATCAACGTGACTAAGCAGTATCAAATTGGCACGACAGTATCAACGTGGCTAGACGGTATCGTTGGTATCCTATATGCCACGTTCGGCTACTGTATCTGAACCTGAATCTCTGCTTGCAGAGTATTGAGTACGTGTATTAAACCGTTCTCCGACTCGAAACGGTTTTGACTCACCGGGACGGGGAGCGGTACCGACTTCCGACGAACTTTGACCCAGTGCTGATGTCACACGTGCGAAAAACAATCCCGTATCTACTAGCCTCTGTAGCAGGCTTATAGGACTGGGCGTTTGGTGGTCTTCAACGGGGGTAATTCAATCAGGCCGGCTATGTTGTCTATATGCAATCAGAAAATAGCACATAAAAGCTCCCAAAGACCCTGAACGACCCCCCCCCCCCCCAAACCCCCAGTTTTTGGCATACTATGGAGGCTACGTATCTACAGCGCTTAGGGAGGTTCGGTCGAAAATTCCAGTACAATTCTTCTTGGTGAATTGGAGAACAGTTATGATACAGGCAGACCAAGTTTTGTGTATCCAAAATATGGAGATCAGTGTGGTAAGTGGTGATTTCCTTCCTCCTCAAAGCCTTAAGAGGTAACGTTAATTCTACTGAACTTCCTTGTCGACCGCTGGACACTGATATCTCTTTTATCTGATACTCCTATCTGACAGTCGGAAGATCTGCCGAAATCTCCAACAACAGGATTCTCGTCTGGAATTTTAAAATAACTGTGCTCATAGCCACGTCGTTTGATGGATTCTACGGGCGGCAAATGCTAAAGACATCTGATTCAGAGTCAAGCATCAATCGATGAATAGAACTAGGTAGTTAGGAAAAGACACAGTACTTATGTAAGGCCACGGCAAGTAATTTTATGGATGACATCAGCGCGCGCATTAATTTTCGCCTGATTTTGAAAAAACAAAATTGTTGCCTTCTGACAGTGGTCCAAATGCCGAAAACGGGCAAAGATGTCTGTTGCCATGCCGGAAGGTGGATGGCAGATAACTATGAAGAGAGGAGACAAGAAAAGGCTCTAGATTAATGTTTTGTTTCTTACTTTGATGCAGTGATATGTGATGTTGGCCGTGTATATGTGGTGTTCCCACTGAATCAAAACCATTTGTACAATGATTGAGTCAAAATTTGAAAATGTGAATTTCTTTTTTGGCCTGCCTTGTCTTTTTAGTCCCGCTCGCATTAGATTTGGAGTCTGCGGAGGATGTCATCCATAAAATGTACTTGCTGTGGCCTAATCGTTTTTTTTTTCCCTAAAAGATCTCAATATGTCCCTAATAAAGAAGATGACGCCAGCATGATATAGATGAGAAAAAATATGCTCACGTCAAGCACCTACTGCGGCTGCTTATTACACGATAATAAGTTGTAATTTATAACATTTAACCTGGATAAGTATATGGCTTTGTGTTTGCTTTCGAACTATTTCACAAGTTCCAATAGGCTGTATACATGTGAGCCCACAGTGTGTGGCTTACCTACACTGAAGTAGCTACTTGGCTACCAAATCTCTACTGGGTATGAGATGAGGCAGTAGGCAGAATTCTACTTCGAAGGTTAAAGTTGCTGCTCAGTGTTACATGCCCGACAGAGCAGTACACAGATAGCATTACTTTAGTACTCAATTTCAACTGTCTGTGTGCGAGAACACAGTATTATCCTATTAAAGCCGTTTGTTCAACAATGGTTACGGGATGAGGCAGCAGGGAGAAGGTTAATGTTGTTGCTGGTTGGAAAGGGGTTCCCCAGCTGGCTATACATGGCTGGTACTTGGTAGCGACGCATACTAGTACTTACTTGTTGGCCACAGCAAGTAAATTTTATGGATGACATCCCCGCAGATTCCAAATCTAATGCGAGCGGGCGAAAAAAAAACAAGTCGGGCCGAAAAAAACAAGGTTCCTACAATTTAAAATTTTGACTCAATCATTGTACAAATGGTTTTGATTCAGTAAGAACATCACATATACACAGCCAGCATCACATATCACTGCATCAAAGTAAGAAACAAAACATTAAATCAGAGCCTTTTCTTGTCTCCTAGTTCATACTTATCTGCCATCCACCTTCCGGCATGGCAACGGACATCTTTGCCTATTTTCCGCATGTTGATCACTGTCAGAAGGCAACGAAATTTCTTGTTTTTTTTCCCAAAATCAGGCGAAACTTAATGCGCCCGCTGATGTCATCCATAAAAATCACTTGCTGTGGCCTTACGAACACGGAATTCGAAGAAGCCGTTTGTTTACCAATGGTTACGGGATAAGGCAGCAGGGAGAAGGTTAGTTGTTGCTGGTTGGAAAGGGTTCCCCTAGCTGGCTATACATGGCTGGTTGTGACGCACACTTACCTGTTAGCTCTGGTTAAAAACATCCAGTGCAATGTCAGGGCGACACAACAAAACTATTTTGGATGAGAATAAGAAATATGTATGATATTGACATTTACAGCCATTTCTTAGTAAATTTTACGATTAAACGTTTGGAATAGCTAGTAAAAAAGCACTGCACGAAAAGTTGGATTTACCAAAGGTTGTAAATTCAGGTAATGTTTACTATGTACACAGTATCTGGCTTTACAATCGTAGTAAATAAAGGTCAATTGCAGTAATTTCCTTAACAACCCTTAAAAGTCCGGTATTACCTTACTTGACTTTTAAAATTTTTAAAGCTACTTAAAAGTAGCTAGACCCAGGCTAACATGCGAAATAAGCAACCGTTTTCCGTCAGAAAGTAGCAACATCTGATTTTGGATTTTGCCTCATAGATCTGTATGCGATGGGATAGGGTTGATTGAACTTACTACATTGAGAAAATGACCAGAAAATTGACTGAAAATCCCGTGTTCCTGCTCTGAACTCTCCTTGGGTGAGTTTAACAAGCCTTTCAATCTTCTCCGATGACAACTCTTCATCCAGGAAACAGGATACTGGAATAATATAAGCACGGCGGATTTGTTTTCATCTCAAGCCCCAAATGGTCGAGCCGAAATTCCTGCCGTGTCTCAAATATACGACAATTTGTAGAATGCATGTTGGCACCTCCCACGTAATATCGTCTCTACGAAAGACCAAAGGTACAAGTTCGACAAGGCTTCATAGGGTCATTTTTCACCGTTCAAAGCCCATTTTTCACCGTTCAAAGCCCATTTTTCACCGTTCAAAACCCATTTTCACCGTTCAAAACTCAATTTTTGATCCTTCAAAATCCAATTTTTGATCCTTCAAAATCCAATTTTTGATCCTTCAAAATCCAATTTTTGATCCTTCAAAATCCAATTTTGATCCTTCAAAATCCAATTTTTCATCGTTCAAAACACAATTTTCATCGTTCAAAACTCAATTTTTCATCCTTCAAAACCCAATTTTCACCCTTCAAAACCCAATTTTTCATCGTTCAAAAGACTTGTCCCCAGGATACTATGTAGGACATGTAGCTGTGGATCTCCTCAACAGCCGTTGCTCATACCCTCCGTAGCAGGCTGATATCTAGCCTCTGAAACCCAAGCTCCGGGGGGCTCCCTACATAGGCCGCGGACTACTAGGGAGCCAGCGAAAAGCGAGGTTCAGTCAGTCAAGCTGATATCAAAACCACAAGTTTTGCTGCAGTGCCAAGATAAGCCGACAGAGGGTCCAAATTGTAATTATTTCTTCCATAGGACAAGACCAACTTGAAGTTTCTTGGCATCCAAAGCCTCTTGAGTTAACGTGCCAAACCACATACATGTACAAACTAACATATCAACGTTACATATCCAAACATACATCTAAACGTGAACATCATTTGGCGAAGGTATGAGATTGTGGAACTCTTGTTTTCTCAGTATGCTGCGCTAGAAGACCGTTAAATTTGAATGCGCGACAACAAACAACTGCTAAGCAGCAAGATTTTATAGCAATGCCAGCTTCTTGATTCGCGTGAGGCGTTCTAGAGCAAATGGCAGACCTAGGGTCATCTGAGGTTACATACAGTTGCTAAGCAACAGGGGTTGTTTATGTTCGAATTCGGTATCATTCGAAGACTGACCGTCTTTGGAGGCGGCCACAAAACAAGATTTCTCCCAAGAAAAGGATCAACAAAACAAAAAACACATTTCAACGGCAAATAAAGCCACACATTTAACATAGATCATTTCTTCCAGGACCTTGGGAACCTGTATGCCTAAAAAGAGGTAGGATTTTCTTTCCTTTACTCGTGTTTTGCACGCTTGTTTTCATCGCTCGAGATCGGTTTTGTTCTCTGTGTGTACTGAGATAGTCTAGAAGACCGTTAAATTATCAATAGTAAATAAAGGCACACATTTGACATAAATAATTTATTTCATGTCCTTAGACAGCTTTAGGCCCAAATATCTAGGATTTTCTTTGCTTTTCTCGTGTTCTGCGCGCTTATTTACATCGGTTGGTTTCGTTATTGGTGTGTAACGTTACTGCGCTGGAAGACAGTAAAATCTGAATGCGCGACAACAAGCTGTTGGTAAGCAGCAAGGTTGTTTACAGGTTCAAATGCATCATCCGAGGAATGACGCCTGCTAGGAGACGGTCACACAACAAGATAAAGGTAAAAGTTTAAGATATATCATTTTTCTGGACCTGGGCACCTGTCAAGAGGTAGGATTTTCTTTCCTTTCCTCATGTTTTGCGCGTTTGTTTTCATCGGTCGTGTCTGATTGTCCCCGTACACTGCGCTAGAAGACCGTTAAATTTGAATCCGTGACAACAAACAATTGCTAAGCAACAGGGTTGTTTACAGGTTCGAATGTGCGGCAACAAGTGGTTGCTAAGCAGCAATTTTGTTTATGTTCGAATTCGGTATCATTCGAAGACTTGCCGTGTTAGGTGACGGTCACACTACAGGATTTCTCTCCACAAAAACCAACAACAAAACAATTTTCACCAGCAAATAAAGGCACACATAACATAAATAGTTTCTTTCAGGTCCTGAAGCACCAGCAAGCCTAAAGAGGTAGGATTTTCTTTCTTTCTTCGTGAATTGAGCGTTTGTTTTCATCGATTACTTTAAATTCGTTCACACGAAAGGCGCTGACACAACAGGAACGGTCTTAAGAAAATGAACAAACACTTTTTAATCGCAAATAAAGGCACAAATTTAACACAAAGAGTTTCTATCACCACCTTGGGAACCTGTAGGCCTAAAATAGGTATGATTTTCTTTCGTTTTTTCATGTTTTGCGCGTTTGTTTTCATCGGTCGTGTCTGATTGTCCCTGTACACTGTGCTCGAAGACCGTTAAATTTGAATCCGTGACAACAATTGCTAAGCAACAGGGTTGTTTACAGGTTCGAATGTGCGACAACAAGCAGTTGCACAGTTGCTAAGCAGCAATTTTGTTTATGTTCGAATTCAGTATCATTCTAAGGTTGACCGCGCTACGAGACGGTCACACAACAGGATTTCTCTCCACAAAAACGAACAACAAAACAAGTTTCAACAGCAAATAAAGGCACACATTTAACTTGAATAGTTTTTGTCATGTCCTAAAGCACCAGCAAGCCTAAAGAGGTAGGATTTCTTCTTTTCTCCATGAATTGCGCGTTTGTTTTCATCGATTACTTTCGTCCATTCCTGGTGTTAGCTATCTTTTTGTAATGAAAACTGTTGAAAGAATACCATTCGCAAACGCGCTACAGTGGCAGAAACACCACAGGTGTTCGCTCGGTTATGACTTATATAAATGGTATAACTTATAGGCTTCTTAAATTAACCATTTTTAGTCGGAAAGTAGCTGAAAAGTCCAAAAATAAGTCATTCTCACATTGTTAATGGCATAAGCGTTAACAACGTCCTATGAGTAGATGTCCAAGGCACGCCCACACCAATGAAGAGAGGAGACAAGACAAGGCTCTGATTTATTGTTTTGTCTTTTACTCTGATGCAGTTATATATTTCATTCGTTTTATATGTGATTGCGGCTGTGTTTACGTGATGTTCCCGCTGAATCAAAACCTGATTGAAAACATTTATTTTTCAAAGTTGTTTCAGTGTAAAATGGATATTGTAATAGTCGGCAGTAAACTTGGCACAATATAGGTATCATTTCTTGTTGAACAAGGTTGATGATGTCGAAATTTGAACATGTGGTTGTTTCTTGGCCCTTGACTTTTTCGCCCTATCGCATTAGATGTGAAGTTTGCGTAGGATCTTGTCCATAAAATTTACTTGCTGTGGTCTAATACAGTAAGGCCACAGCAAGTAATTTATGGATGACATCAACCGCGCGCATTTTCGCCTGATTTTGGAAAAAAAAAGTTTGTTGCCTTCTGACAATGGTCACAATACCGAAAGGTGGATGGCAGATAACTATGGATAGGAGACTAGAAAAGGCCATGATTTCTGATGTTTTGTTTCTTACCTTGATGCAGTGATGTGTGATGCTGGCTGTGTATATGTGATGTTCCTACTGAATCAAAACCATTTGTACAATGATTGAGTCAAAATTTTAAAATATAGGAACCTTGTTTTTGTCGGCCCGCCTTGTTTTTTTTCGCCCGCTCGCATTAGTTTTGGACTCTGTGGAGGATGTCATCCATAAAATTTACTTGCTGTGGCCTAATACAGTAACGTCAGATGGGCTATTTCAAGAGGGGATCGCCAAAAATCTACTGGTGGCGTCACCAAAGCCACTGTAAAGGCAGCGGGGTTGGATATGGCTGATCGATGTTGCAATGACGTAAAAACATTTTGAGTCAAAACCAAATCAGTTACCAGACATGTGATACGCTTATACATGTATGACGTCAGCCATGGATGCTGTTCATATAGAATACAACACGGTGTATTCCGTATCGCCCGAGGTTCCAGCCCGACCGCGCGTCGGATCGCCCGACGGCCGAAGGCCGGAGGGAGATCCGATCCGCGGGAGGGCTGGGACCGAGGGTGATGCGGAATACACCGTGTTGTATTTTATTTATGTCATACCCACCCAAGAAAACGCGCCTTTCAATGCGAAATGAGCGAAAATTTGGTGTCCCTAAACCCAAAAAATGCGACAACATCAATTCCAAAGTCCGAATTTTGTATTCGAATTTCGAAATCGGTGCACGCGGTTAGACCGAAACGCGTTCGAATCGTTCCACGGAGCATTTGGAAGCCCCGGGCCCAACGCGTAAAGAACCCCCGGGCTGTACCGCTAGTTATCACACGGGCCGGAACGCCCGTATCGAACGTAATCGCGACCCAGGTAGGACATAAAAATGCTTATCACCCTGTGCGACCTAGAGCGTTCACGCGAGGAGGCGTTCAAAATACAGACGATTAAGATATTTTGCACCGCATATAAGCGTTTTTCTTTCTTAAACGAATATGGTTACATGATAGTAACTCCACAAAGATTTTGCCAAACCTACAGTTTAGAGCAACCCTGTACGTGGCAGTTATCTTGTGGTTGCGCTACTTGTCTGGCCACAAGACCGCGCTAACTGTGATATCACTGCTGGCTATATAACTGTCGTTCTTTGTTGTCTCAAATCAATAACTCTCACAATGTCAATAAGTTGACTTGCCTTGTTTATTCATTTGTTTCTCAAATTGTATTATGTGATTTGATTACGTTTAGTATTGTTTTGTCATTTTATTGGTATGGCGGTTCTGAAAAGGTGTTTCATGTCAGAAACACCTGTTTCGCCATGCCATCCACAGTGCATATTGTACGGTGGTAAAACTTAATAAATAAATAAAGAATTATTGTTTCGACATGAGAATTTGGGTATCGGCTATCAAAGCATTTACAAACCAGTCCCAAAAATTTGAAAGAAATCTGTTGAGTTCTAAGTGCGCTA
>NW_017803124.1:549106-552730 GCF_001625305.1 Branchiostoma belcheri | reverse complement strand
AATCGCGGCCCAGGTAGGACATAAATATAGAATACAACACGGTGTATTCCGTATCGCCCGAGGTACCAGCCCGACCGCGCGTCGGATCGCCCGACGGCCGAAGGCCGGAGGGAGATCCGATCCGCGGGAGGGCTGGGAGCGAGGGTGATGCGGAATACACCGTGTTGTATTTTATTTATGTCATACCCACCCAAGACAACGCGCCTTTCAATGCAAAATGAGCGAAAATTTTGGTCCCTAAACCCAAAAAATGCGACAACATCAATTCCAACGTCCGGATTCTGTATTCGAAATCGGTGCACGCGGTTAGGCCGAAACGCGTTCGAATCGTTCTATGGAACATTTGGAAGCCCCGGGCCGTACGCGTAATAAAGAACCCCCGGGCCGTACCGCTAGTTATCACACGGGCCGGAACACCCGTATCGAACGTAATCGCGGCCCAGGTAGGACATAAAGAACATTATCGGGCAGTGCACGTGACGTGCTGTTTTGTCGCATCAGACATGGTCACGGAAAAAGCCGATTGTCCAGTTACGGTAGATATGATAATACAGGAAATGGGTAGCACGGAAACCCCCATGCAGTGCGAAATGGACGCATAAGGAAACATGTTAAAAGCACACAGTGCAATTTCAAGGCGGCAAAACTGTAAATATTCTGAATAAGGCAATCTGTAAGATATTGACACATACTGTCCCACATTAGCGCTTTTCAAACAGTATTTCATACCTAGGGCACTTAAAACTGCAGAAACAAGCCCCAAGATTAGTCCTTTATTTTCTGGGTGGTACCCTAAAAATCTGCCCAGTGCCCTTCCAGTAACCATTTTCCATCAGAATTTTTGCTCCACGAGGGTCAATATACACTGAGATAGTGTTGTTTCAACTCAGTATGTAGATATATGACTAGAACATTGGCTTTGAAAACTCTGGTGGTTTGCAAGCCCTAAAAACTGCACTGGATGCTTTTAAGGCCGACTTTGATTCTACAAATCTCGTCTTGTAGTATTTTTTTTAAATCTTCGAGCACACTACAGATTAGTCGTCACTATAACGAAGACCCATTTGAAGCAGTTTGACTTTTCCAGTGACTATGTCTTATGCTTCAAAACGGCATGTCACCAGTTCAGTAGGAGACATGACTAAAGACTTACTTAGGCCACAGCATGTCATAATTTTTTATGGATGACATCGCCTGATTTTGAAAAAAAAATTTTTGTTGCCTTCTGACAGTGGTCAATATGTCAAAAATGGGTATAGATGTCTGTTGCCATGCCAGAAAACTATAAAGAGAGGAGACAAGAAAAGGCTCTGATTTAATGTTTTGTTTCTTTCATTGATGAAGTGATATGTGATGTTGGCTGTGTATATGTGATGTTCCCACTGAATCAAAACCATTTGTACAATGATCGAGTCAAAATTTTATATCGTAGGAACCTTGTTTTTTTCGGCCCGCCTTGTTTTTTTTGCCTGCTTGCATTAGATTTGGGGTCTGCAGGGGATGTCATCCATAAAATTTATTTGTTGTGGCCTTAAGACAATGTACAAATTTAAATCTTTCAGTCTATAGCCATCCGAGGAAAATCAAGTGCTATCCAGGAGCACTTTCATTGTCTGGCGTATTTTACAAAAAGAGTTGATAAAGAAGCAACAAGACACGTGAAAAAAGGGTGTAAAATGTTTAATTGCAGACTTTTTTTTATGTGAACCATACCAGTCTGCTGCAATGGGGGAAAAGCATGCTTTGTCAGAGACTACATGATACACGTACACATTCTGCAACTTCGTCTGTCTGTACCTACCAGTACTGCTTCTACACGTCTGTACAATCAAGAAACGACTAGTACAAATTGAAGAGACATTCTTGTGTCAAATCACACAGTACGCCATACCTGTTGCTCCCTTCCGATTCAAACTTTACCTGTCATCAAAATAAACGTCACGCAAATATAATTGTCACTCTTCTTCCTGTGTACTGACGGTTGAACTGCACTAGAACCTACAATCTTAAATTTTACTTTAAAAAAAGTTTCTTAGATGTAATCTACAAGATGTTGGTGTAGTATTGTCTTACTAGATATTTTACCTGTTGTATTACTGCCTGTCCGATTTGTTGTATATGTATCTATACTTGTTGTATATGTATCTATATTTGTAACCATGTTAAACACTAATGATGCTTACCTGCAAACTTACCAATAGTGCAGGACGGTTAGTTTCACCAATATACAGTGTAAGAAATGAGACAGTTGAATACCAAAAGCCCCAGGTGTGACCCAGGGAAGAATCGTTAGAGGGGGATGGGTGAAAATGGGAATCCTAAATTCTCCAAATTACTGAATCATTTGTACAAGTCAACTCAAAATTAAAAGAACGAAAGACTACATATACATAATTATTCATTACCTACAAAACATTTTCACTCAACTCCCACAGCTCTTCCTGGAACACCTGTGGGGTTTGTTTCACATGAATGCTTTCACAACTGTCAAATACTAGTAAATTTGAAACCATCGGGATACTGAGAATAAAATTTGTGCCTTTTTCCTATTGAATTGTACTGCCACGAAATTCATTAAAATCTCAACGACTTTTGAGTGTCATGTAAATGAAAAGAAAAACTGAACTGTTACTCACACAGATCTACAAAGACGCACATTTTTTCAGGTTTGGGTAACTATACTTACTCAACTTACCAAGCTTTCCATGACCGGGTCTTGAAGTAATTCCTGCAAAGTTGCTTCAGGAGTATTCCATGTAAAAAGTTTGAAGAGGGCATCATTCGCCAACGTTTATTTTTCTTAATTTCTAAGTCAAATAAAATTTGATTTTGTTAATGATATGTACTGTGATTCTACTAGTAATTTGGTGAAAATTACTTTCCAACACCCTCTCCTCTCCTTTTTAAATGGAAAATTCCTTACCCCAAACAACGAAGACCATTACCATGCTTCATTAAAACCTAAAAGTCTTTATGAACCTGCCAGTGGAGGGATAACTGTCTGATGCACAAGGTTACCGACACGTGTTAGAGCTCTAGACAGTTAATAGTCCATGGTCTCGCCGTCCTCGGGTTCAGGTTCAGCGGGAGGCGGTGGGGGAGGGTAGAACGCGATGTCCTCTGGGATTCCTTCTACCTGCTCTGGTTCCTCGGGTTCCTGTTTGATCTCGACCTCTCCATACTCACCCTGCTCCCTCTCCTCCTCCTGTGGAGGGCGCTCCGCCTCGCCACGATCCTTATCTCTGCTCTTATCCCGTCCCCGCTCACGGTCCCTGTCACGGTCCCGATCCCGTCGGTCGCGGTCTCTATCCCGGTCACGTCGGCTCTTCTTGCGATCCCGATCCCGGTCCTTCCTATCTCTATCCCGGTCACGCTCTCGGTCGCGTTTGCCGCCGCCACCACCGCCGCCCTCGTTCTCGGGACCCTCCTCTCCGTTCACGACCTCCCCGGCCTCCTCCCCGTCCGGCTTCTCCTCCTCGCCTCCCCCGCCGCGCTTACGATCGCGGTCGCGGCGGCGTTCCCGGTCTCGGCTGCGAGAGCGACGGCGCGGCTCCTTGCTCTTGTCGCGGCTGCGGCGGCGCTCACGGTCACCGCGCTCCGCCCGGTCGCCACGCTCGCCTCGTT
>NW_017803124.1:503194-549086 GCF_001625305.1 Branchiostoma belcheri | reverse complement strand
GTCGTTCCCCCCGGTCTCGGCTCCTTTCCCGGCTGCGCCGTCTCTCCGGCCGCTCCGGTCTCTCCCCGCGTTCCCGGCTGCGCTCCCTCTCGCCGCCACCCCGCTCGCGGTCCCTGGAAAGGTTGTCACGTTTGTCAATTTTACTGTTGGATGATGATATCACACAATGTTTTACCAGTGTTTGAATATATCTTACATCCCTTAGAAATGTGCAATTGTTGTACTTGGGTTCTCTTTTTGTTTTCTGATGCCTTTATTTCGAGTGGTGGCATTAAAATAAGTTACATAATAGTAACTTTAGAGCACAATGACTTTGTTGCTAGATTTTTGTTCATGTCAATAAAAAAATGCACCTACAGTATAATGACACCTAGAAACAATTACCCAAAAATTCTCCCAATTGGAAATTTACGGAATATAACACACAGAAACCAAAGTTCTGGGGTCTCTTTTTAAAATATACGCTGTTCACCGCTATGAAATGTGGCTTCTTGTACCAATGCACCATTTAAGAGCTATACATATAAACTAACAATGGCTGAGTTTTAATTGTACTAGCATATGAAGATAACTTACACTTGGAATCCTGGTGGTCCACCGAAGCGGTCCTCCCCACCACCCATGCCTCGTGTCGGGTCCTCGCGGCCGGAGTGCTTCACGTTCACCTCGGGGCCACCCTTACGTGTTCCGCCCAAGCCGCCACCTAGTTTGTGTACCAAGTTAGCCCATGACACTTCTCCCATACCACTTAGGAATACGACAAACCATCCAACAAAGTGCAAGAAACCACCACCTTTCACAAGATACAGTACTGCTAACTACACGTTTCTACGAAGTCACGCCATTCTGTCAGCAGCAGTCATGCAGTTCTGTCTGTTTTTTTCCGCATACATTTTTCTGCAGACAAATTTTACCTGAGCTACTTAGAATCCAGGATGTATACATTACACTAAGACTGCCTTATTTATGAAGTATAGAGCACATTAGAACTGTTCAGAAAACATTGCCATTATTTCTTTTTAACTTCAATATGGTAATAAAAATCCACACATGCCTAATGTACAGTACTGTATATGTAAACCTAGTACATGTACATGGACTGATGCAGGTAGACATCAGAAATACCTGTACAGCGCCAAATTTACCTGTACGAACTGGCATATGCAGGTGGGTTTTCGAGCCCTGTACTTGTAAATCATGGTATGTGGTGACCTTTTTTTGATGCTCCTTAGAAAGCAGTTCATGTATTTGAGCAATGTTCATTGACTGAAAGAAGGCTTAAACTTTTACTCATACCTTTGCTTTGTTACCTTCCTTTTGTTACCTCAATATTTCACCCATCCAACTTCTTCCATTGCGAAATTGTCTTCCATCCATCCCCTTTTATAACCTACAACGATAAAATACCTACCCAGACGACGCGGACGCCACCCTTTCACCGTTCTTCCCCTTTCCACATCCACAAGCACCCGTCTACCATCGATCTTCTTACCATCCGCGTGCTTGTAGGCCGCTGCGAAAGATGCCAGCCACGGGCAAAACAGTCATGTTAAAATGGCGGCCACACAAACTAGTTCAATCTTGTTACCTGAAGGAGCCGGGTGCACCTGTTACTTTACCTGTGAGTTCCTTCTGTGCTGGAAGAAAGCAGGGTGTTAAGTTTAGGACATGTTTAACCTGCAGCATGTTACCAGTAATCCAGTGATGACTTCAGGGAGTGGGGTGAACTGCAGCATGCTGAAGGTTAACAGGAGAGAGTCTCAAAGCTACCAAGTGTTGATGCAAGCCCTTTTCCTACTCAAAACTGGCATGGGGACAGTTAGAGTACAGGAAAGACAATCAGAAGTAGTCTGCCACAATAGTCTTAAGCTAACAACCAGGCATGGATATCCTCTGTACCTGTATAATTTTCAATAGCTTTCATTTTCTTAAGACTCTTCTTCCACAAAGCAACTGTCAACTGTGATAGATATGGCAGCTTTGAGACTATTTCCTGACAGTTAAAAAAACATTCACACTAAGAAAAAAACCAACACTTCAACCATTGAGGGAAAAACACCTTTTCTTCTTCAGCATCACCTGTAGTCACAAGTGACCATTACCCAAGTGGACTTCTACAGAATCACTGTGCTTAAAACCACCTCATACAGACTTGGCATTACTGTATGTACTATGAGCTTAAGATGGAGACTTGTATGATGTTAGTTTGTGGCACCTTTGGCATAAACTGGCAGCTCTGGATTTCTAGACCAAGGACAGCAATACGATGGCAGTGCTTGTTTTAGTCCCAGTGTAGCTGCCAGTAAAGCCAATCTAAGTTATATACACGTTTAAAAGTTACAGTGCCCACCCTTTTACCTGAAGGGCGGGAGGGGGGTGGGTTGATGCTTACATTCAACTTTGCTCAACAATATACAAAAGAAGGGACAACAACCACAGTCACAGACAGAGAGAGAGTAAAAAAATGCGCAAAATGCCATTTTACCCTGGTTTCAAACCTTAGACCTGCCTGCGTGGGCTTGTTCAAAGTACGGAGGGGGTTGCGAGCGCTGGTACGTGGTACGGAGCGACCGTGGAAGGGAAATGGGTCGTGACGTCCGGTAGTCGACCGGCAAGTCCGGATGCGGATACTTACCCGACTTACCCGGCTTTTAGGTGGGAAAAAAGGCACATCTAACAAACTGCACTGTACTTTGGGAGGAAATTTGGGACAATTGCAGATCACACGAACCACAAATTGTACTGTTACATGTGCCTTTCTTCACTCAAATCAGTACATGTCAGCTAACTTTTGGTATTCCATTAATGTTTTGGTAGCCATTAAAATATTGTCTATCCCCCAAACATCAAGTTATTGCTCATTGTCTACTGAGATGGAAGGAGGCTGATTAATGTAAATTATGTAATCTACTACTTTCCTTTTCAAACCCTATTTCACTAATTAAATCCTAATACACATTAACCCAAAGCATTAAAGATCCCTCTGTCCTATGTGTATATCTTTTTGTTCAATGTTTAAACCAAATTATTATACTTGAGAGGCCCTAGACCTTCTTTCCACAAGATGTGTATAATTGTGAATAATAAATACAAGAATTTCTTAATCCAATTGCAGTGATGTCAGTGTAACTACGTAGGAGTTGTGTTTCAACACTTTTCAATGTGCATGCAGATTATGCATGCAGGCCTGTTACCCAACCACTTTTTTCTGTGCACTCCCTGACCTAGGCTACGTGTGTCTTGCACGTGGTGCCTTACACACACCAGTGGTATGCATGGGGTCTTACCACCTTGTCTTACCAACCATACCCACCCATAGCACTTCTCAAGAACGTGTCATATGGCAAGTGTAGTGTGCAGAACAGTAAGGCCGCTTTCACACATCGCCACAGAGGCTGTGTCACAAAGAGGAATGGAACAGCATTAATATCTGGACACCCAAACGGTCGATCAGACTCCAAGTGCAATTCCATGCATGCATGGCGTGGGAATTTGGTGACGGTTCTACCGAAAAATCGATTTCAAACAAACTTGTTCAAACACTGGACAAACGTTTTGCAACAAACACGCAACCGAACAAGGGTAAATACTTTGTTATCATTACTGTTCATCAACAAAATGGTAATTCTGTTCAAGAAAGGCTTCAATAAAAAAGATGTTACTTCCCTACCTGCACCAAGTGCAGATGTTTGGGGGTAGAAAAGAAGTTTCTCCCTCATTCTAATCTCTCTATCTTCAAAACTTACCAACTTCATGAAAGCGACAATTTCTGATTGAAAATATATATATATGTCATAAAAGTTTTTACCACTGTTTTTATGACAATACAATGCTTGTATTTTGGACCTGCACTGGATGCAGGTATGAGACAACTTACAAACTGCTTTCACACGACAACAAGTGCCACAGACCCTGTCTACCACCACTGTCTCCTCTCCTCTTCAGTGCCATTCCATCAGCCAATGTATACCTGACACGTGTCCTCTTCCCACATCGATTTCATTTCACAACTTTGGCATTTCCGTCAGAGTCCGACTCAGAATAACTCTTCAAACATAATATAAAGAGGCAGTATACCACCTACAGACCCTTAGTTTACCAACATCTTGCTACCTGTGTTGTGTGTCGATGTCCCTCCTCCAATGTATCCAACTTACCAAGCAGGGGAGTGGCCTACAGTACTCATAGGGAAATGGGGAATTACCAACCCCAGAACATACTAAACTACAACTTAGTACAACTTCATCTACATGTACTGTATGGTGGCATATTCAGGCATGAAGTCCTGGCACAAATATTTGTACAGTATTATCAGTTTATTTAACTTCTTCTTACCATCTCTCATTTGTGGATGAATGGATTCTCCTATTGATTAATTACAAAGTACAAGTATTTTCCTTATATTAAATATAATTACTATTTCCCAGTTGTTTAGCCCAACTTACCCATGACACAAATTTTCCCAATAATCAGGAGTGTAAATTATGTTGTGAAGTGTTAGACTTCTTGCTCTGTTTACTGCTGCTACTATGTAGAAGTGCAATTTTGTGTCATTTTGTATTCACAATGAAAAATTGTTAAGGACAAAGGAAAAGATCACAACTTTAAGCACACATTAGTCATTGATGATGTCTTTCTTCCAGCAGTCACTATCAAGAACCCAGACAGTGTTCTAGCCAGCATAACTTCACACTGAATGCCTGCAATGGGAAAATTATGAAATTCTCACCCTCTGAAACACGAGTTCCTGCATTTTATAGGACAAATTTTGCTAGTAGACTAAGCTTTGTTTAATGACCTCTCTTTCCACTCAATAGAGGAATGGAGGATTGGGCAAAATTTTCGCCTGTCATAAAAGGCGAACTTCCATCATAAACAGAAAAGGAGAAGCTGGCGAGAACACTGCTCCCAAGTCAATGGTCACACGTTACAAGGGTGACAACTGTTCACGTCGTGTTTAGCGTTGTAACAAGGGACCTCTTTTATCAAGTTACCAAAACATTTCAGGGGCTCTGAGAGGCAGATCTCATCATCAATTACTACTCATCCCCCCCCCCTCTTGTCCTCTCCCAGGACAATTTTTGCACACAGAAGGTCCCATTAGGAAGATTTAATGTCGCAATAAGCCTTATCGGAGGGGAATAATGTGGAACCATTCCTCTTATCGGGACAATTAGGCTGCACAAACTTAATTTTATGGATGACATCCATGTGTGTATTGATTTTGGCTTGGCTCCATTAGAGAGGTTTTTTTAGACAAATGGCCAAGGATGTGCAACAGTGCCCACCCGTCTGTTACAAGTTGCCACAAAGCGAGAAATTAGCAAGGAATATCTACAAACTGTAAGGCAATATAACTGAACAATTGTCAACCTGAAACATTTCATAAAATAAAACAATCGCAAAATGAGACCAATACATTTGTGGAAAGGGTACTCTCATATCAGATTTGTCTTATAAAGAGAATATTTGTGATCATAGAATCAAGTTGGTGCAGCCTACCTTACCAATTAGCACTCCTAATTGTCTTAAAAGGGGTCACCGATGTAGGAAAAAGACAAACTAGAACAGGGTTATAATGACCATAATAGCAACAGATACAAGATGAATGCAGCACTTTGGCTGTAGAGTTGATCTAGTTACGGGCACTCCATTCCTATGGAGGTTATCACCAATGAAATTAAATGCTTGTAAGTTGTAGTACAAGTGAGAGTTGAGACAGATACCAAGACTGTTTTGTCAATAAATTGGTTTGGGTTCTCTTGATATACTTCAGAGATACTTCATTGAATTTACCAAGTGTCTAGTACAAGAAAATTGAATATAGCACAGACAGTTTAGTCATCGATGACATACATCTTTATTTTTTTAATGATAGTTTGGCCTGATCTTTCATTTCTGCAAAGAAAGATCATTTTACTTTTAAAACTGACATAATTTTGCATATCAATGCAACTTTGTATGCATTAGAATACATTAGTATGGCCATTTAACAGTTCATAGTACAATTACGCTTTTTACAACTACATACCTTTTCAAGTGTGGCTTTTAACACAATTAAACAAGGACCTTTTGCTCATGATTGTGTATTTTTCCATATAAATTTGTTAACACTTTAACAGACTTTCTGCAGGCAAAATATGGAAATTGGGACCCAGAAATTATGTTTGATTTTCAGTGAACTCTTCAATTTTCGAAGTCTACATGCTGTAGTATGGGGCCAAAACCAGTAGAGTTAGTCTGATGTTGCTCACAGTCAAGAGAAGGGAAACCTTCAACTGTTACTTCTTCATGATTATTAACCTTTTCCCTGCTGGGCGGACATTTGGCGCCATATTTATATTGGTTACATGGCTAAGGTAGCAGGGAGAAGGTTAAAACAGACAGGCAGAATATTGTTTTAATTCCTGAAATCTTTAGTTCTTGGACAGAAAACAGGCTCATTTTCAAGGTGAATCAGAGCAACCAGACGATAGAACATTATATATAGTTTCATGTTTTCTGCAAACTCACATCAGTAGTTGTACTATCCAGTTTGTTTGCCAGAAATAGGAGTATAGAAAATGAATGCTTTGTCTATGGACTTCAGTGAAGGGGGCTTAATGACAAGGGCCAGGGTTCAATGCCTAATGCAGAAGTTTAAGCTTGGTTTAAACTTTCTCCACATAAAAAACAAAAAAACTGCCGAACAGTGCTTTGCAGTCATAAGTATAAGAAGAGTTTTTTCTCCATGCCCCAAGTAGCTTAGATTTGTTGTGATGTTTGAAAAGGTTTTCAAGCACATTCAAGTCTGCCCTAATTGAGAGCAAATGTATCCCACGGACAGTTGGATCATAGGGGTAGTGTCTCAATAAGGAATGGTCAAATTAAAGCAATACTTACAGTGCATGTCTCGCTCATGTTCATACTCAATGAATGCGTACCCACGAGGCTTCCCTGTGTTCACATCCTTCGTCATCTTAATCTGTCAAAAAAAGAGAAAAGTTATTTTACCATTAGCTCCAGGAAATCATTTTCATTACACACTGTCTAGAATCAAAGTCAAAGAAATTCCTATGTATTGCAGGCAAATACAAATTTCTTTTCTTTTCTTTTTATCAATGCATGACTTCATGTCCTTGAACAGTGGTCCAGATGTGTTTTTTAATGCTACTATCATTCCATCCTGGTCTCCATATTGTAACTTTCAGAGTTCTAACAGGGTTGGAAATACCACCTGTATATGCAGATTAGTGTAGGTAAAATTGGGGCCGTGCAGGTACATTGTATTTCTGATGTCTACCAGCACCAAACATGCACTCGTCCATGTACGTATGTGGATACGTATTTGTTGCATTGACTGTTCTTGATCTTGATCTTGTTCGGGTACTGCACGACACCCCTAAATTGGGGTAAAGCATGCAGGGGAGCTGTGCGATGCGTTATTGCTGCGTCCTCAGGTGTTGTAGTACTGCAGCGTTGAACTTCGTAGGTTCTGCAGTATTATTTATCTCTTGGGGCAAAATGTTCCAATCTCTGACAGTTTGTGGAAAGTATGAATATTTGTAGCAGTCTTTGTGAAACGTTAGTGGTTTGTATGAGTTGCAGTTGAAGTGTCGCGATTGGCGCGGGATAGGCGTCAACAAGGTTTTGACCGGAAGGGCTGTTTTTGAGTGTCTTGCTTTCTGCAGTAATGTGAGTCTACTTGCTGTGCGTCTGTCCTTTAATGTGTCCCACCCTAAATCTGTGACCAATTTGGTAGTGCTGGCATATGTATCATAGGTATTTGAAACCAATCTGGCCGCTCTTTTCTGGACCGATTTCTGGACCGATTCTAATTCTGTTACCTCCTATGAAAATAATGCCATATTTCTGAACAGTTTTTAGTATGATCTGTACTTCCTAAATTCTGAGTGGTGCAGGTAAAATCTGTCTGGTGAAGGTGATTTTCAATGTTACCTGCACCAGTGCTGGTATTCAGAAAAAAGGATTTCAAGTCCTGGATACTGATCATGAGATGGACAAATGCCTGACAAGAAGAGTCATGATCTTGATCTTTAAACATATCCTCTGTGGTCAAAACACCCAATATTTCTATCCAAAGTGCCTGACCCTGTAGTCTCCCTTTGACCAAAGGTGCAGATGTGTAATGCTGCCATTACCAGTCCATCACAGGGCCATTTGGGTGGCAGTAAGTGCACTTACCGATCGGATGGGCCCATACACCTCGAATTCTCGCCGCAACTTGGACTCAGACGTGTCATAGTTCTGCAAAATGGACACAGGATATCAGATTAGAAAGGAAGGAGTCGTCTCAAAACCTGGTGTTTCTCTCTTGCTTTTTTTCTGAATAAATGAAGGTCTTTCTTTCTAACATACAACATAAATGGACACAGGAAATCAGATTAGAACAGAAAAAAATGTCTCAAAAACCAGTGTTTCGCTTATTTTTACAAGTGAAAGTATTTCTACTACCACAAGACATACCTGTACAAGATTCACTACTCGTGAAGTAGTAGTTTACAAAGTGTCTAAGTGGGTCTTAATTTTTGTTTTGATCACAAGTAAGTACACTTTTGATAGACTAGGTAAACACAGGAATATTTCAAAGGTAACGTATTTAATGCTACTAGTCAGCTTAGTACTTGATTCAATCAATCTTTGCAACAACAAAGGAAAAACAAGTACTGTGTTTAAATCTTATCAGAGTGTCTTGTATGAGTAAAGTACAAATAGCTGAGGTCCCTTTAATTTTAAATTTAAAGGCAATAATTTCCTTTTTTGAGACCATCCCCAACAGTAAGAACACCTATCACTTTGGTCAACAACACTTTTGGCCTTGCTCCCATCTGGCAAGAGCATTCCTAAACCCATCCGTCTGAAAGGCTGACTCAAAAGCCTTCCTGTCTCAAAGGCCACCATAATCAAATTTACAGTAACTCGACAGGATCTATAGTATCAGCACCACCCACGGTTGCGACGGTTGTGAACTTTTACGTAAAAGCCTGGACACATTGTTTATGTAGAAAGAGCTCACGGACTTATTCTCTATTTTGAACAATCCTGCAACAGTAGCCAACCACAGCCAACCTATAGCTAGCTCCTGCCCTACTCCTGACCATGGTTAGGTGTGGCAGTGTTTGGAAGGCCATATTTGACAAGGACTTTTATCATCAAACCTTAATGCCCAATTATGTGCAACTTACTTTTACGAGTAATCTGTCAATCGGAAAATCTATTCACCCTCAGCTATTATCTGACTTTTAAAAGCTATAGCTGCTTTCAGAGCTAAGAGGCTGTGAAATGCCTAATCTAATTATACTGAAAAATCAATGGAAAAACTGACTTGAAATCAATAACCTGGACTACAGTTAGCTGTCTTAAAACTAGAGGGAGAATGTGGAAATAAAAAAAGTGTCATGATTGTTTTTCAAGCAATACCAAGCAGGCTTTTAGGCAGGAATTTTTAAGTGGGTGTCCAAATTTTCTTGTACTGTATTTCTGTTTGCGCGGCGAAGCCGCGCGGCGAGCGGCGCCGCAGGCGCCGCGGCGAGCGCCGAAGGCGCGAGTGTTCTAGGGGGGTCCGGGGGCATTCCCCCCCGGAAAATTTTAAAATCTGAACGCTCTTAAATGCGATTTCCTGCATTTTGAGGTGCAAATTTTGAGCAATAGAGCCAAGTTTTTTTTCTTTGTGACATCATGTTTGTATTGATATTAAGGCTGGACTGGAGGGAGGTATGTGTGCATGGCATGTGAGTGGAAAACTACAATCTTAACATAAGAAAAATTCAAGCCAGGTTCATCTTAAGTAATAAAACTTTCTTTAATGTGTTACTTACAAGTACTACTGGTTTACCTTAAACTTGCAACATGTTGACCTGAGCTTTTTCTTCCACTGCAACAATATAAGTTAGCCTGAGCTTTACTGCAACATATATATGTCAGTCAGTCTCCAAAGACTATGACAATACAATGACTATGACAATACTGCAACCATAAAAATACTTAGAAAATGTAGACCTAAGATTGCCTGAGAACACATGTTGCTTTACTGCAACTATAAAAATACTTAGAAAATGTAGACCAGAGATTGCCTGAGAATACATAATAATACTTAGAAAATGTAGATCTGAGATTGCCTGAGAAGTGAGAATACATGTTGCTTTACTTCAGCAATATAACTATAAAAATACTTAGAAATCTAAACCTGAGTTGAGAATACATGTTGCTTTACTACACTATACTAATACTGCAACAAGAAAAGTTTGCTATAAAAATACTTCTACAAGACTTAGTTCTACATTTACAAGCGCCTGGGGGCCCGGAGGTACATCTCTCTGGCGGCAGGGAAGTCAAACTCAGGCATCGGAATGCGGGCATAGCTGAGCCTGATGAGCCGGTCCAGCTGCTCAATGCCAAGGAGAGTGCGTGTTTTCGTCTTGATCCTGTTCTGACAGGAAAACACGCGCTCTGCCTCGGCATTGCTGACCAGCACAATCAGGCAACAGCACATGAGCTTGAACACCTCTGAAAAAAATACATGAAGAGCAAACTTATTACTATTGGCATAATGGCATTGCTGATCACCATGCTGATCACAGTGATCAGTACATTCAGGAATGGGCACAGCTTGAAAGTTTAACACTGCTGGGAAAAGAAGTAAATGGGAAAACTGGATGCATAGTAAGCAACTACAAATTAAAAAAGCTGACAGTATCAATAGAAAGAGAATTACTAAATTGACAGTAGACAACAGAAAGAGTCTACAGAAAAATGTTATGATCAAATCCACTCACCACCAAAGATCCGCTGGTTGTCAGCGTTGCGACCCCCAAACATCTTCTGGAGGAGTTCTGTAGGTCGGTAGAAGTGGAAGGTGGCCTCTCCATCCTCATCCACCCTCTCTTCACCTTTGAAGCGGGCTGCCACGGCCTGCTTAAATGCACCAAACTGCCCTTCGCAGATGTACCTGTCAATGTAGCCTTCGCATACATTGCCATCCCTTGTCTGCTTCTGCTCTGCGTAGTGGTCCAGGAGGGTGGTCAGCTCTCGCCTCCCCCAGTAGGCCAGGGCCACATTGTTGTCGTCTGCTGGATATGCGGCTGGTTCAAAGACCTGCAAGAAGTAAACTCTGTTTTACAAGACTTGATAATGATATTATAGTTATCATCAATTCATCAGTCCAGTAGCCCTGAAAGTCGTAGGGTCAGCACATGTATCAACAAGAAGATGATAAAGCAGTAATATTTTCTGATCATTAAATTCAGTCAATGTTACCAACATTAATGAAAATTTTGCAAGTTTTTTTCAGATGTATCCTAACCTTCATTGCTTCCAGGAGGTCAACTCGGGGAAACCTGGCACGTAGGTTTTCCAGGATCCTCTCCAAGAACACAGCCTTGATGTTGTCCAGCTCCACCAGTGGATCACGCCCGCCACGGCCTACCCGCATCTGGATTGGAGTTTCTCTGAACTGGCCCGACTGCCGCACACTTGTTCTAAATCGCTCCAGCTTCGGGCCATCCACCTGCCGCATTGCCTCAAGGCTGTCCAGGCACTCAGTGAGCTGCAATGACAAAATGTGCAAAGATTGTCTATGTTAAATATAAACATTGTCCTATTATTCTTATTTCTTATACAGTATATATGTAAATAGTTTATTGCAAGTTCTTGCCCAAGGGTTAATTGTAAAACAAGAAAAAAATACATACAGTTTTATACAAGATAATGCAGAATAGTAAAAACAGTTACAGAGAACAATCTAAGTTTGTACCTGTGTTCTGAGACTAGAGAATGTAATGTCCCTGTACTGGAATAGCCTGGAGAGATGGTTTGTGGCATCCAGCACATCTGCAAGCAGGTGGAGGAGGGCGACTGGCAGGTAGCTTGTCAGCTGCTGGTGAAGGCCGATGGCAGTGGGGTCCCCTGCTGCTGCCTGCTCCTCTGTGTACACAGCCAGCGCTCTGTAGTTTCGCAGGACACTTTGGATGGCCTCGCCCATGCTGAGCCAACGGATCTCGAAGACGTGCTTCAGTTTGATGTAGTCTTCTCCAAGCACATCCACCTGAAATAAGAGCACAGAATTCAATAAGCCACAGTAGAAGTACTTCTGAATTCACTGTTAGAATATTACTTTAACTTTAACTTAAAGTCATTCATTTTTGTTTATTTACACAGGGGTTTACATGTCGCCATGGTGTCATTCAATTTGTTCATATCTTACCATAGCCTTGAACTCTGCCAGTCTGTTGGGTGATTTCATCACATAGTTATAGATGCTGTCAACCAACAGACTGGCAGACTTCATCTGGGGGATGTCCTTGGCCGCCTGTGAAGCCGCCAGGTGGAGTCTGTGGCAAACACAGTGGACAGCCACAGTGTATGGGTTGTCTCTGTGCAGCAGACCTGTGACCCCATTCAGGTCGCTGGACATCACTGCTGCCCCGTCCATCCCCAGTCCTAGTACCTATTCAGCACAAACATTTAAAAGAATCAGTCCCAGTACTAGTGCCACCTGCACAATTATCAATTAAAGACAAACTGGGCAATGGTCATTTCAGAATTGTTGTGATACATGGTTCATTCATGGAATCAACTGACCTTTCTCACTGGAATGTTGTAGTTCTGGAGGATGGCAAGCGTTGTCCTATAAATAGTGTCTGCCTTGCCATCCTCCACCTTGTCACACTTCAGGAAGGTTGTCACCAGCTCGGCGGTACGGATGCGGACGTATCTGATGACCAAGACAATGTGCTTTTCAGCACTCCTGTCGGTCGACTCATCGATCCCGACAGAAACATAGGGGCTGGCCTGGATCTCTCTTGTTACTCGACCCTCCACCACGTCGTTGAGGCATTTCAGGAGTTGGTTGAATGTGGTGGGGCTGGTGTGTGTGGCGTTTCTCCCAGCATTCAGGTCCTTTACAGCCTGCACCCCCTGCTCCCTCTGCAGCTCGAGAAGACTCCTGAAAATGACAGTCAAGACAGTCAGAGACAATCAGATCTCAATTGAGAATTAGACTCATCATCAAACATAAATCTGTTATCAGTTCTGTAAAGGATACCTACTCATATTTCCTGTTTGCCACCTCCTCAGTGACAATCCAGTAAACTGTCCTCAGTGCTGCCACCACCGCGTTTTCTCTCTTGGCCTTTGCTCGGGCTAGGCTCTGGAACACTGGCGCCTGGGTTCCCTGTCTTGCCGCCTCCGAGAGTTCGTGGATCGGTGACCTACGATGCTTCCTTATGGTCTGCAACCTGAACACAAAATAAGAAAAATACTATGTAGTTCAATGCAAGTAGCTTAAGTCAGTCAGTCAGTCAGTCAGACAGTCACTCACTCACTCACTCACTCACTCACTCATTCATTCACTATGCAGTTTAAGTAAAGAAAATATTAAATAAAGGTACTTCAGCTTACTCATGTTTTGTGAAAGTAAACAATACATGCACTGTACCTGAAATTCCTTCTTATCCCAGATGTTGCCCATTTGGTTCCATGTCGGCGTTGCTCTTTGCACCACTTGCAGTACATGGCACTGCCATCAAACGCCAACCATCCCTCAAATTCCGGCATGCTCAGCCACTTCTCGCAGAAGTTCTTCTTCACCGTTGTCTTCTGCTTTCCCTTCTTCTTTGCCGCTGTCTTCTGTTGTCCCTTCTTCTTTGCCGTTGTCTTCTGCTTTCCCTTCTTCTTCTTCTTCTGTGGCTCACTCTCTGTGTCGGACGAGCTGTCACTAGTCAGTGTAAGACTGGCAGCAGGGACAGCGGGGTCCTCCGAGGGTGTGCGGTTCACTGCGGAGGGAGAGGTCTTCTTCCTCTTTGGTGCAGGGGAGTCAGACTGTTCCTCACTCTCGCTGTCAATGTCAGATGGGCTGTCAGTCTCCTGCTTTCCCTTCTTCGCTGTTGACTTCTGCTTTCCCTTCTTCGCTGTTGACTTCTGCTTTCCCTTCTTCGCTGTTGACTTCTGCTTTCCCTTCTTCAAATTCACTGTTGTCTTTTGCTTTCCCTTTTTCACAGTTGTCTTCTGCTTTCCCTTCTTCTTTTGTGGCTCACTCTCTGTGTCGGACGAGCTGTCACTAGTCAGTGTAAGACTGGCAGCAGGGACAGCGGGGTCCTCCAAGGGTGTGGGGTCCACTGCGGAGGGAGAGGTCTTCTTCCTCTTTGGTGCAGGGGAGTCAGACTGTTCCTCACTCTCGCTGTCAGATGAGCAGCCAGGGGGCTCCTCCAGGGTAGGGGGGTCTACTGCAGTGGCAGGGGGCTCCTCCGGGGTAGGGGGGTCTACGGGAGGGGGCTCCTCCAGGGTAGGGGGGTCTACTGCAGGGGCAGGGAGCTCCTGGGTTGCTGCAGGGGCAGGGGGATCCTAATAAGAAAATAATTTTTAGTTAATAAATCATTTTTCTTCTTCCCTAACTTCCAATTTTCTGACACTATCATAATGGTAAGAGACATGAAAATGTGTTTTTATACGTGACCATCATTGTTTTTGCACAAACTTTCACACCTTTTCATCAATATGTTTTAACTTATGTGATAATTATTGTCTTCTTTGATGCTACCAGGGAATGGTAATCCCAGACGCTTTGATGCTAATCCGGCTCTTTGACAAATCTGTACATCAATGGATATCATGCAAGTGACAAATGCCAAAGACTGTGTCTGTTGTCTACATTGCCAGACTTCTGTCTGTGATCAGTCTGAAACAAAGCCAGCCTTACCACCTTGGTTACAAAATACTAGACAAGTATTTATTCATGAAAAAAAAAAGCTTCTAGTGAGTTTTCTGACATTCCAAGCCTATTAAGAGTCACACAAGAAAAAAAGATCTTACATGATTACTCTTCTGGAAGAAGCGGGAGATGGTTGTTTGCCCTCTTCCTCTTTTCCTCATTTTTCACCTCGTCGAAACGTCGTACTTGAAGGGAAAAAAAAGTTAAAAAAAACTTCAATACTTTTAATAAAAATTCTGTAACAAAGGAAAAAAACTTACATTGCTTTATTGCTCAAAATTTGCAAAACAAAATGCAGGACATAGCGTTTGAGAGCATTACAAATTTCAACATTTTCATTCCCCCGGATTGCCCTTTAAAAAAACTCGCGCCTGCAGGCGCTTACGGCAAAAGAAAATTCAAAATGCAAAACGTCAATATTTTCATGTACCCTTTAGCTTCCATGTCACAAACGGCATTAACAATCGTAAAAATGGCGACCGTGGCATTTATTCACATTGTTTTCCATAGACAACATCCATTCATAGACATTTTCCGAGTAAAAATTTTCTGACGTAGAAATTTCGATCGCTAACTTGACAAAAACTTGTAGATTCCGCGTCGAGCCGATCGCCCCCCTCCCCACTCAATTCTCGCCGGTTGCGTCGTGCTAACGTTTCCGATGCTGTTTTTTCCCGATTACCGACAGTTTCTGGCACCAAAGAAGCCCCAAAACTCCGAAAAACTTATTCTACGGTAAACATTGTAAGAAAAACACAAACTTACCTCCGATTTCTTTCACCGCGCGGCAGGAATGAAACATACAACCAATGACAGCGCTCCGCCACCCGCGTCACGGAAAAATCAACCAATGGAATTCAAGTCTCGCGATTTGCGAGATGTCAACAAAACGTTATTACGCGAGACTTTCTCCTGAATTCAATATGGCGGCGTAAACATCGCTGGAAAGCTCAGATTCGGCGAATTTTGAACACATTCAGCAAGGTTACCGGACAAAACGCCGGCGGAAAAAATAGGGCGTCTTTAGGGCGTCCTACAAAAAAGTAGGGCGTCCAATTTCTTATTATTTTCAGTACAGGGCGTCCAAAAGACGCCCGGACGCCCCCCTAGCTAAAAGCCTGATACCAAGGTTATCAATTAATGGAAAACTAGACATGGCCTGGACTGAAAAAGTGGATATAAACTAGAAAGGCCAATATTTGCTTTGGAGCAAATACAGCGATGGGTTCACCACATTTTACCACATGGCAGGGAAAGAATGAGAAACACAAGGGAAAACAATGATTTACATTGATATAACTATAATATGAAGTAACATACAACTAAAACAACAGTTGGATAGCTATTCCCTACTTTATTGGTTAGGATTTTTAATTGCATAATGCAAACTGTTGATTTTCAAAATAAAATAAAAAACGTTCATGCCCCGCATTCCAATGCTGGAGCAGAAAAGCTTGAAATACCTACCAAAACACTTGAATAAAGACATACTGTCAGTATGGAAATGCTCTGTGCAGGTGTTAATCAAGTTAAATCCCAACAGCCAATCAGCAAGAAATGCTCTGTGCAGGTGGAAATGCTCTGTGCGGGTGTTAATCAAGTTAAATCCCAACAGCCAATCAGCAAGAAGTATAGAGGAAAGCTGCATGCCTATTGGTTGATGCCCTGCATTCCATTGTGATGACTCATGCCCAGACGTGGTCAAAACACGGCACACTAACACAGTAATACATTTGCTATAACACAGCCAAAAAACTCAAATAAAACCATTCTAAAAGCCTGTATCACAAAAATTTAAAAAACGCCTAGGGGTATTTGCCCACTGTACCTCCATACCAAATTTCAGGACCTTAGGCCCTAAAATGAAGAAGCTGAATCCATTTAAAGATATGGCAGGAGGAGGAGAAACATCAGAAAAAGCAATATGGGTTCACCACCACTTCTGGTGAACCCATAATAACATGGTGTACATTGTTGTGTTATACTGTACTATCTAGATGTTGTGATAGTCATTTTCACTAAATATCTCTATAGTGGACACGAATGGTTTACAGAAAACGAGAGTATAACTTATTGGGTAAGGAAGAAAGATATATCAACCATGGCAACACTCACAATTCTGGCCACAAACAGAGTCTTGTAAGCATCTCCTGAAGCATTTGGGTCGTTAGCCGGGTCCCCTGTAAAGAAAAAACGGTAATTAGTTGTGGAGTCTTCATTGCACACATTTCTTATTGCATCTCAAACCTTAACATATACGGTATTATGGCCCCATTCTTGATTCAAAATTTTTTGCAAATTGATTCGTACACCAAGGTACATGGGTCGGCCATAGTTCACAGCATGGTTTTTTGTACCGCAGGAAATTCTACTTCAATCATGCAATCTTGATATGGAGTTCTAATTACTGGTCGACTGAGGACTGAACGGGAGTCCTGATATTGACTTTGGGAAATCAGGGCTGAGAGAGCACGTCAGCAGAACGTACTGCGCCTGCACAGAATCCTGATTTTTCACGGTTTTCGTTGGATTTTTGGTCAACGTTGCATCAGAATTTTGGTTGTTGCAGACGATATTTTTTCCGACATACCATTTGGAAACTACAGATGGAGTGTTAACCTTATATGTGCGAATACAACCTTATAATAAATAGTTATATGGGACATTCTGCGGAAGTGCTATACACAATATACTACGGATTTCGCGCAGGTTCTGGCGACATGCTGGATGAGAGTGGAAGTCTGATAGGGGCGTTGGGGCGGTAGACCTAGGGGACATTGCGGCAGTTACGTCCAGGACAAAGCCAATAGCTGGGGATGAGTTCGTAACAGGCAACCACTCGCCTGCACATGCGTAAACTGGGTATTGTTTGTTTGTTTCTCATAACCGGTAAACCGCCTTTAGGCGTAACAAACCAGTTTTGTACATGGAAATTTCCAGCTGCGTAAGACCGAACTGTAAGGTTTGAACCACTCACACTGGGAAAGACCCCTACCCTCTTCGATAAGTGCGGTGGCTTCTTTAAAGTGCGTGGGGTGTGGCTCTCCCCAAACACAGGACCTCCATTCAATGTCCTATCCAAGGGACGTCCCTAACCAAAGCTAGGTACTCATTTCCACCTGAGTAAAGTGAGGAAAGTCGTTTAAAGTGCCTTTCTCAGGGGCACAAGATCGGTGACATGGTGCTGTTCAAACCCACGACCTCTTGGTCCTGAGCAGAACATCCTACCATTTACCGTATGCCACACGATATATGACATAAATAAAATACAACATGGTGTCTTCCGCAGAATGGATGTGCCTCCGGCTTTCGGGCGACTCGCGGTCGGGCTGGTACCTGAGGTGACACATAACACACCGTGCTGTATTCCACAGGTACATCAATAAGGATTGGTGTACTTACATTCAGATACCTTCTCTTCCAGTCTGTTAGCATGGGCTTCTAGCTTTTCTTTTCTCTGTGGGTATGACAAAAAAAAATTCCATGTCATCTAAGTACTTGTGTGTCTGTATCTGTATTGTATGCATAATCACCCTTAGACATAACACACCAGCGTCTTTGTCTGTATCTGTATAGCATGTATTACTACACACCAGTTTCTGTGTCTGAATCTGTATAGCCCGTATGACCACCCCTCTGTGTCTGTATGGATTTCCTATATATTTCCCAGGTCTTTTTTGGTGTGAATGGTAAACAAAAGCAACATTACAGCTAGCAGTTGTCTAAACCTATTCTAGCTGCTTTGCACACTGAGCCCACCTTTCTTTCTAAGCGTTCCTGTCTTGTCTCTGCTCTTGTGGGTGGAGGGGTGTCCTTTGGGTCCTGTTGTAAGAAAAAGAACATACATCATATTATAATGCCTTCAGAAACAGAAATCAAGAATAATTTTCTACATTTGATGCAATTTTACCTCAGCTGACTACAGCAAACTAAACAATTCTAGTTGATTATCTTATATGATTATCTTCGTTTTCTCGGAAAGTAGACAATGAAAATCCTGAGCAGAAAAAAAATCCTGTAGTCTAAAATATCAGCAATTATCACAGATAATTAGATTAATAATTATTTATGATTTACTTGTATCACGATGTCAGCAACATTAATGCTTCAAGAGATTAGTAGGTGTTGCGGAGTTTCTTAGCAGTATAATAAATGTGTGTTACAGCAAGCAGACTTTTCATAATTTGGGGATTTGGAGGTTAACAAAAAGGGAAAAGTCAAAATATATATATATATAGTCACAAGGCTTTTGTAGCATCTATACAATATTTACAAGTAGGATTTACGCGTATATAACATGTACAAAAAAACATAGCGCTGGTCATTTAAACATGGGGCGAGATGGTAGTAAATAGCTGGGATGAAAGTGACATGGGGCAAATCGTCTAGAAACCCTTCAGCCAAGCTTGGGAGGGTACATAGTTACACACCACAAAAACTATGTGACCACAGTGACACCACATCATGGTAACGAAAACAGGGATCAGTCACAAATACACCCGCCTCGCGACTGTTTGTATAGATGTACACCAAATCGATATCGAGACAGATCGCTGGGGAATTGGGTTAACCATACACAATTCGTCTCAATAGGATATCTGCTATCACGTGCTGGACTATATCGATCAACTTAGGTCCGCCATCTTGGATTCACCTAGCACGATCACGAGTAAAAAAAATCCGTTTTCTTTACATTTTTACCTCAGTTATTCCCCTTATGAACGAACTAACTGTGGATTGCGATGTTACACGCTAGTTTATGTGTTTATTTTACCTCAAAAGTTTGAAGAAACGGAGTAACGCCGGCGTAGGGTGCTCGTCGAATCTTCTCACAAGGGAGTTTGTCTGTCGGAGGGAGGTAGGGGATGGGTTCCCGCGGCGCAAAAAGCGCCAGCAGGTTCGGTGGGAGGTACTGTGTCATCCCGGGGAGATCTGCCTTCCCTTCTCGACGTCCTTGGCGACAAACTCTGAGGAAGATGCGAAGAATTGGAGCCGAAATTTCCTCCAAGAGGTCTGGAAAAACGCGCCTCACACGACGCGCGTGATCGACAGCACAAAGGAAGCAGTCCGGGCGATGCCAAGTCACGGGGAGGATGCGTCGTAAGAAAACAGTAAAAATTGCTTTTCTCTGCTTTTCATACACCGAAAAGATGTTAAAGTCTGAAGTCTATAGTATTGTATTGAAAATTACCCTGGTAAAGATTATACAGTTTTCTACACTCTAATTAATTTTGACATATCTGAAGAATGCTTGAATTTGGAATAGTCTATTCTGTCGGAGAGCACTGTGGGTAAACCTCCCTGTTGACATATTCCTCCGCCTCCACTGCTCACTGATGCTGAACAAGGAAAATAGTGCAAAATCGATATTTTCTTGCGCGCTGTGACACAGGAGAGCAGCAAAATCGATATCAATACCACCGAATTGAACGTCAAATTAATCTGACAAAGTCTTTATTGTCGGGTCGCCGTCGTTGGCCCTGCGGGTCGGGAAGGTGACTTGAGGCGCATCGATGCGTGCATGCAGCTCTCGCAACAAGTGAGCCGCTGCGCAGGACCACATAACTCTCCCTAAGAAGTGCCTGCTGAGATGCACCTGTAGCATCGCCAGAGAAAAACTTTGGCAGCCAGGCAGTCGGGAGCAACAGGGATGAAGTGTTGGAATTCGGAGAAGGGTCCTCCACCGTGGGAACACACAAAAATGGAGCACAGACTTTGGGCGCATTTGTAAAAGTCAAGGGCCTCTTGAGACAGGCACTTTAAAACACTGATCGATATTCATTCAATTATTAAAAGTTTTGGTGGAATGTTGCTTACGTATATCGGGGCCATATTTTTGTTCGCAACAGGACCATATTCATTCAAACAAAACTAGTGTGGATTGATTACTGCATTGTGTACTTGCCTTCAGACAAACATGCGACAGTGACATCCCTTGTACTGTAAATGATGATGCAACAATATATAAAAGTTTATGACAATGCTAGTATTTTTTATCTAGTTTTCAAAAAGGAATAGGTATCCGATGTGCACTGTTACTAATCTCCAAGCAGAGATTCAGACTTACTTTTGACGTGTTTTACGTGATTTTATCCGGCTTTGTACCGATACATGGTATCTTTCTTTACGTGAGTGGCAAATACTGTCGATACTGCTTGCTTCCCCAATGTTATAGAAAAGTTTGTTGCAAATTCGTGCCCGGAGCCCAAGGTTAATTGCAAATTACAAAACATGAAAGAACAATGAAACAGAGTATAAAATGACTTAAGTCTACGTGATAGAGGTAGCGGTCTAAACTCAGCTATGTCTAAAACTATGCCTAAAGGGTCTGACTTCTCAAGGGTTATACTGTCTTGCCAATTTGATACTGTCTTGCAACCGCCAAAAGTTGTATGTTACACTGTTCCACGAGTCGACAACCTTTCCAACAGAATATGATGAATTATGTACAAGTTTCTCAAACGGACGCAATAAACGTCAAGTATACGATACGATACGACTTATTGGTTTATCTCAGTTTACAGAGACTGAATCAAGAACCAATTTACATAAAGAATTTTATCAAGTTTTCAACATTACAGACATATATATTTACAAGCTTACAACGTTAACTTTTTAGAATTCGCATCATTAAAAGATGTTCGGAAGAACATCAAGAAATACATAGGTTGTCCGATTTTAAATTCACTTTACATAGTAGAAAAACTAGCAGCCGCACTGATTCAGCAGTCGTGTAAGGTAATTAATTGTGGACTGACTGTAGTTCTGTGTATCCGCCTTTGGTATGTCTAGTTTATGTCCATATAGCCCTGACACAGATATCTTCTTGTTTCACGTCCTGGTAGAGGTGTTGACATTGTTATCCGTGTCATCAGGCATCTGGCGTGTGTTTGTGGTCAGCAGACGGGTTGTGTAGTCTTGGTTCAGTCAAGAGGTGGTCTGGACTGAGCGCGCTTATCTGTTACTAGTGTTTTAGTTTCGTCTGGTCGACTCTGTGAACGAAATGACTTCTCTGTATCCCATTTCCTGTAAGATAAACATACAAGGACAAAACTTTTGGACATCCATTGCAAAACGATAAAGATATCAAGACAAACATGCCAGGGACATCAAGGAAAAGTATGTCACCAGTAGGACTATCCCGGCTATCTCACGTTTTATCAGCTGTCCAGGCATGTTGATATCCTGACCACCCCGGTCAAAAGACCGGTAAGTGGTAAGACACAGTTCAACTACTCTTACGGTGACAGGTAGCCTCTACTATGGAGGCTTCAGAGGTGGCTAGAAAGAACAGAAATTAGTAAAACAGACAGACAATATACCAGTGAAGTTGGACCGCTAAAGAGTACAGTTTGCCGCACCCTTTCGCGGACCGACTCCCCTGGCATGTTATCCGTCTGCTTGACCAAGTTCTTGACCTGTGAAGCCTGGTAGAGGCTAGGTGAGATGGTCAGAGGAATATGTAGCGTTACTATTCTCCAAACAGAGATTATGCTACGTGTGGGCGTTTGTTGGCGTCTCAGGTAAGCTTTAAGATAGGCTTTGCAGACGTCTTGGAGCGGTAGCGTTCATTTTCATTATACGAGTTTTCTTTTAGGTGTAACTCCCTCCGCAGCATAACTCCCTCTGTCACCTGATAGAACCTTACTTACTCACCAGCGCTCTCAATCAAAATAATTGCCACCGGTACAAGAAGTCTGCGAAGTAGACTATGTAGGACCAGTATACGAGTACCCAAAGAAAATCGGACAAAAATACCTAACCCTACTTGCAGAATAAAGCATTACAACTTTGCTGTATTCTTATATGTAGCTATATATATATAACGTTATACATTTAAAGTACTGTCATTGTTTTTATTTCGGGGCTTTATTTACATTGTTTACAGCGATTCTAACGCCAGGAGCTAGGAACTTCTTAATAGGAAAAGAAAAAGACCTATACCCCAGACAGGTCTGGTTTAAAGCAACATCATGTAACATTAAAACAATACAGACAGAAAGTTTTCTAGCTAGCTGGTCATTTCTTTTCAAAGTAAATTGAATTCGCCCTACTCCATTGATAAGTGTCTTTCCGGAAGTAGAGGCGCCAAGATATGACGCCTTACGAGTGTGTTTGAAAGCTGGAAACACAGCTGTCAGCATTTCATGTTTGCTTACGTATATAATATTACATTCAATTTCTTGTAGTTTGTGGTGGTGCCACAAACCGATTGTGCCTCATGTGGGCTGTTTTAGCGCCAACCAGAAATGTGAGATATTAAAGTGCTCAAATATGTTGAAAAGTGGAAGTATAAAATTACAATTCTTGTGGGTGTAGTTCTTGTATTTCTTCTAGACCTCACTAAGTCTTGTTTCAACACAATTTATACTACTACTTACTATATATATTTGATTTTTTTAACGGTATCGCTCAATGCAAGGCCAATTATATTTGGCCACTTCTAGGCATAGAGCTAGAGGTACTTGAGGGAGTATATTGTAGCTATGTCAGGAGATGACGGTGGACCTTTGTTTTGAAGCTTTGTGGATTGTAATCGGACGGAAAGCAGCTGTTTGGAAGAGAGTTCCATAATTTTGCTTAACCTTCTATATTCATTGCCTTTCTGTGTATTTTTATACTTGTTGTCATTGACTATGTATAGTTTGTTGCAGATGTGTTTTTGTATTGTGCAGGGCAACTTGTAAAGGTGCGTTTGCACCTGTTTTGCCCTTCCTTTCACTTTGTGAAAAATCAGAATAAACAAATAAACAATCACGTGAAGATTTTTTTCAATGAAAATATTTCAATTTTTGGTAGGAAGTGCTGCATAACGCCGTTTAATTAACAAATGAATGACGGGTGAGATCACTCGTGACAAACAAAGAAGACGTCGATCGTCTGTCTCGCCGCTAGGGGGCGCAACAGAGGAATATAGACCACGTCTGACCACGTCCGTCGCCATTTCCCGTCGCTCACACAGAAGGGTACTCTCCAAGCAGAGGTTTGGGTTTTGGGGGTATTCTTAGCGTGTTTTTAGACTTTTTTTATCGGGTTTTCTCTTTTGCACTGAATGTTGGGTTTGGTGGGGAAAAAATTCAGTGCAAAAGAGAAACCCCGATAAAAAAAGCCTAAAAACACGCTAAAAATACCCCCAAAACCCAAACATCTGCTTGGAGAGTAACAGAAGGGTCCTGCCACGATGTTTGATACATGTACATTACTGAAGAGTTGATAGCCTTCCATTTCAAACCCAACACAGGGTTTTAAAGTTCGCGTTTCCATCCCACCTGATTTAGTGCAAAGTTGATGCTACACTTAAAGAAGTGAACATTCCAAGTAAAAAGGACAAAAACAACTTGAGAAGAAATGAAGAGAGGTTATGAGGAAAACGCGCTAAGATGAATCCCATGTTCACCCGTTGTTCTATACCACGCTGTGTTGATGTAATAACTGAACCAGCGACTGAGGCGAAGAGACGTCAGCTGAAATATTTATTCCCAAGATCGTGATGAATTCAAGTGCAACGTTACCGCTGTTTCAGTAGCGGAAAATGCATCTTTTAGTCGACGCCGTTGGCTCATCCAATGTTGGGAGTAAAATTTCATGATGGCATGGTCCATCGAATGGCTTTTGCCTCTTTCCCGTCTTTCCCAGCTCTTCACGCACAAGAGAGAGAAGGAGGAGGCGAGAGGGGGGAGAAAGGGAGAGAGAAAGAAAAAGAAAAAAGAAAGGAAGGAAGGAAGGAAGAAAGAAAGAAAAGAAAGAAAGAAAGAAAGAAGCAGTAACAAAAAACGACGCCCGGGTAGTTCTATGGAGGTCGCATAACCTTGACGTCATGTACATCTGACCTTTAATGCCCTTGAAAAGTTCTTAAGACCACCTCAAGGGTAACTCCCCCTCCTGTGGTGCCTTTCCCCAACAACGGTATATGTCAAGCCGATTACCCAAGCCAAACTCATGATCACAACAGGAGTCACCAAGGTTAGGTTTCTTCCCAAAGCACGGCACAAGAGGAATACAAATAAGTACATCAAACAAAAGCAATTTTGGCCATTGTACTGCAAGGTGTTGCGTCAATAAATTATACACCTTTTTAACTTGATGCAAAAAGCACTTCCTTTGATTGTTTTCTTGCACGTGCCTTGCTTACACCCTGTAATAAAAGGAAAAACGGAAAGGAACCTGAAATCGGCACCACAGAAGTTTGCATTTTCAGGAATGTGTAGATTAGCCCGCATGCTGGTACATTGGGGTTTTTAAATGTTACATCTGTCATCTGTCATAATTAAAACTGTTGACTGTGTATCGCCAGGCCTCAGAGTACCGAGGGGTCAGCATTCATTTATTTCTCGCGAGTTGTAATATATACGTATATATGTAGTATACGTACTTCACAAAGTTTATTTTTTAGAAACATTTGAAAGTATATGTTTAGAAATAAATTGTTGCTTTTGACAAGACGTCGTGAAGATATGTGTATGTGTCACAGTCTTCAATGACTGTGAGGCTTTGACTTGCAATAGCATAAGTTATGCGTTCGAAACGAGAAAAAGAACGAAGAAAATAGAATAAAATGTATTTCATAACTGCGGCTGAGCCTTTGTAGCCTAATAGAATATATATGATTTGATATAAAAAGACTTAGGGTCCATGTAACGTTACATGTGGGACACTTTCTGTTAACGATAATAATTCAAGTCCTTTGTTTATTTCCTTTTATCAAAGCGTGCACGGTGACAAAAGTTTACCGAAGATTACAAGAGTACAAATGTTGAAGATGTGTACTTTTTTTCTAGCATTTACTTCCAATCGTCTCTGTTGTTACAGAACAGCATCTGACTGACATGCCCCCATACTGCACCGTGCGGGTAATACATAGCTAAGATGCCCGCCTAAAGTCATAAGGCACAGGGAGCAAGGCTTCCGGAATCACGTCGGACCAACGCTAGCTCCGGAAAGCCGTCCAACTTTTCACACGAAACCCGAGCAATTGTCCGTTGATTCTGTCCGAATGCCGGGCCAAAGGTTAAGGGGAGTTTGCAGGCACCAATTATTGCCTTAAAGCTCCGGGGGGAAAACGTGGTTCACTGCTAGTTACTCATGCGTGTTACTCATCTATCAAACCTCGCGGAGGCGTGCGGGGCCTTGGGTGAGCCAAAGACGGCTGTTTGGCAAGCAGAAGCACCAGACGAATTTGTCTTTTTATCCTCATACACGCAGAAAGGCAAACAGGAATCGGGAGGACGGGGACGCTGTGTCCTGCAAGCCAACTTCGAGCGTCATCGCGACATTTGTGGCATGCATTTCTGGCATTTCAGACGACCTCCGGCGGGAGCCAGTGGGCGTTAGGTCGGGAATCGAACCGGGGATCAGTGGACGCGATCGGCCAATGGGAGGAACGCCTTCCATCCACCGGGTCTTCACGCAAGTCAGCCCCGTACAACCGGTCCTGCCGGGCACGCTAATAAAGTATGCACCCATCGTAGCTAGTTAATTCTGGCAGATCCCGCTTCTAAAAACACACAAGGTAAGCTTCGCGATGTGAGCAAGGGAAGCGGTGACGGAGGTTTAAAGTTGATGTTCGGTGATCGGTGGTGGTGTAATGTTGTTAGGGGTGGCCCACGCGGTGCTGTAAGGTGATATGATAGTGAAAGGCCGGCAGGAGAAATTGTTGGTGACGTCGGTGGAAAATATCTGCTATTTTGATGGTGCTGGGTTACATGTCGTACCCGCCATCTTGTGCTGAGATTGTCTGTCAACATTTCGTCGAAAATAGAGCTGATCGAGCGTTGGGGGCTGACCCCCATTCTGCACCCCCGTCCGGACAAGATGGACGTCAGGGCGCTCCAGGCCCCGGCCACAGACGAGCCGACGGAGCACCCGCTGGTGGGGACGGGCACTCGGCTGGGCGACGGCAGCGGCACCGGCCTGAAGGACGCACCGCCGCACAGCCGCAACAACTCCGGCGGCGGACAGAACAACATCGGCAACTCGCTCAACGCACACTCGCACACCAAGCTGGCGGCCACCGACGACGACCGGCCGTCTAGCTCGGACGGAGGGTTCGAGCAGACGCCGGACAGCGAGCTGCCACCCATCCGGCCCAACCCGGCTCCCGCCCCGACCGCATCCGAGAGGGTCATCATTAACGTGTCCGGACTCAGGTTCGAGACCCAGCTCAAAACTCTCAACCAGTTCCCCGACACTCTCCTCGGGGACCCTAGGAGGAGAATGAGGTATTTCGATCCCTTGAGGAATGAATACTTCTTTGACAGGAATAGACCAAGCTTTGATGCCATATTGTACTTTTATCAAAGCGGAGGCAGGTTACGAAGGCCTGTCAATGTGCCCATCGACATATTCACGGAGGAAATCCGGTTCTATGAACTTGGAGAAGAAGTCATTGACAAATACAGAGAGGATGAGGGTTTCATCAAGGAAAAAGAAATGCCCTTGCCCAAAAACGAGGTGCTCAAGAAGATATGGCTACTATTTGAGTATCCGGAAAGTTCGAAACCTGCGAGAGGGATTGCCTTGCTGTCAGTAAGTGTGATCTTGTTGTCCATTGTGACCTTCTGTTTAGAGACCATGCCACAGTTCAAACATTACAGATACGTGAACATGACAAACTCCACAAACTCCACAGACCTCAAGGACCTCAAGAAAGAGGAGGTGGAGGTGCCAGGGTTCGGAGACCCCTTCTTCGTGGTGGAAACTTTATGCATCATCTGGTTCACGTTCGAGCTAACGATAAGGTTCATCTCGTCACCCAGCAAGCTAGCCTTTTTCAAGAACATTATGAACATTATAGATATCGTTGCTATTGTGCCGTACTTCGTGACGTTGGGTACGGTCCTCGCGGATTCATCGAAGTCCAAGAACCAAGCGACGTCCCTCGCCATCTTGAGGGTGATCAGATTGGTGAGAGTGTTCCGAATATTTAAACTGTCCAGACATTCGAAAGGCTTACAAATCCTAGGACAGACATTAAAAGCCAGCATGAGAGAGTTAGGGTTGCTAATATTCTTCTTGTTCATTGGAGTCATCTTGTTCGCCAGTGCTGTATTCTTTGCGGAGGCTGACGCGAACAAAACGCAGTTTAAGAGTATACCCGATGCCTTTTGGTGGGCTGTGGTGACAATGACTACGGTAGGATATGGAGATATGTACCCCGTGACAGTAGGGGGGAAGATTGTAGGCTCCCTGTGTGCCATCGCTGGTGTGCTAACCATCGCGTTACCCGTGCCTGTCATTGTTTCAAACTTCAACTACTTCTACCATCGTGAAACCGCGGCTGATGACGACGGGGTAGACTATAAGCATGTGGACAGCTGCGCGTATTCAGCTGACTTTGAAAAGGAAGAGGGCACGGAACTCTCTGCCAATTTCATCGAAATGGAGGACGCCATGCCAGACGAGCGAACAAAATTGAGGCGCAGCGACGCAGCAAATTGTATCGGCACGGCGTCGAGCAAAATGAGCAGCGTTGAGACCGACGTATGACACTCATATAATCTCACTGCTACAGGATACAGTTTCATTGTATAGACATTTTTATTTTTGGAAGATGTAAATTATATCATTGGGACAGGGAGAATGGTCTCCAGGATTCTTTGTTATTTGGCTTTACCAGACTTTTACTTTTCTTACCAACCATTCATAGTGTTGTATCATCTAGACATCATCATGTGTACATTTTCGTTGGAAAACACCTCATGCTGTGAAGTATGCCAAGAAGAAAAAACACACCCTCCGAGGCCTGCATATGAAGGCCTGACTTGTCCCCAAGGGACATTACAGCAATTCCAGCTCGTCTAAGTTTAGAAGCGTCGTCATCAGGGGGAGTCCAGGAAGTACAATTTGCAGCTTTCACATGGAACCTAGCCGCGCTCGGAAATTACGGACCACTAACCGCTGAAAACGCGAGACTGCACAACGCCATTAAAGGAAAGGATGAAACGTGTTGTTAACGGACGTACAATGTAATGTCACAACCCAACAGGCATATATAGGGCAGACCAGTGCTATATTGGGCTGAGGCCGGTGAGATATTCCCATTACATGGCAAATATTTGGGGCGCCATCCAAAATAGCCCCTGTAATGCACCTCGAGACAGTTGCTGATCTACCAAGAGATCTCTCACATGTGGTTCGTGGCCCTAAATGCCCCCCTCCCCACCCGTTACAGGGAGCTGGCCCACAGTGTGCCTGGGGCAGAACGTGGCCACTTAAGAGGGCTGATGTTTTGTCTTTAACGACTGTGCGTGTTCAGCCGTTATGAGCAGGTCACCAGGGACAGGTTTTTCCAGCCCAGGGACGTCACCAACCTGTTGTAACTCCGGGGGACAGTTCAGACCTCATCGGAAAAGGCGGTGTAACCCTTGAAGTAAAATCCCACAGGCAACTCCAAACCATCTCGAGTGAAACCGTCACATGTCAGAAAAAAATAACAAAACAAAGCAAAAAAAAAAACACAACACTTCCATGCAAGCAACAAGTGAGACGTGGAGCAAGTCCCAAATGTGGTGTTTGAGACCATACATGGCTTTAATGTGTTGGTGAAATGTTTGCTGCACTTCAGGGATTTGGGAAGAGCATTTATCATCCACAGTGGCTAGACTGTTCGCTGCATTCCTCCAAATTGCGTTCCTGGCGTCACCAGGCAGTATTAACCACACGCTGCCCTGCCGTATTTCACACGTCGGGACGTGTTGTTTGAAAAGAGCAGTGACGTAAAGCCCTCAGCAAAGTTTGCCCTCCCAACATGGCGTCATCAGACCCAGACAGAAATACCCAAACAGCCCGGCTACTGCTGAAGTGTTCTCTGACGGGCCCCAGAGGAAAATAAACATCCCGTCTTTATCAACTGCCTTTCTGGGAAGAAATCAGCTGGGTGCGAATCCTTGCTATTCAAACGTCACCAATGAACCAGAAAGCACTCCCCAACACGAGTGCTTAGGCTTGTTCGTGGACTTGTACATTTTCTCCTAACATCAAAACTAAATGGAAAGGTTTCAGAGGATTGTCAACATCATGTGTAGATTGAGAACCCTCCCCACCGACAGTTGGGGTAAAGACAAGGGTCAGTGAGGAAAGCAGTGTATCAGACAGTCTCAGGGCTTTTGTTGCCAACTGTCCCACCCCACAATGAGCTTAAATACCCCACATGCCGACCCGAGTGCACTTTCCAAATATGCCTTGCCAACATGGCGGGATATTTGATCCACACCGGGACTAGCTTGACTGGGATTGCATGGATCTCTAGCAGAGCAAATCGCAGACCCAACCGCCAAAATCCCCCAATCAAACCACCACAACCCAGGACTCCAAAACGATCGCTCGCGCAGAAAAAATTCAATACCCCCGCGAAGCGTGGAAAATTATCTGGCCGGCCTGAGTGTATCAGTTTGTCAACAGACGTGTATGGCTATTCTCTGGGATAATGTCGGACTTGTAACGCCCCAAACTGGCTTGAATGTGAGGATGTCACCCAACACGGGCTTTCCGAAACTCGATACCCATCTTGGATATTGCACCATGTATCAACTGAGCCGGCGAACGCGCTCAACCAACAATGGAGAAACGCAGGTGACCCCGCCGCACGCATCAAAAGGCCCCAAGACCCCGGTAAGTGTGCCTTTTACCTGTACTTTTTTGTCAGCGATAAGTTAGTTAACATCTACATTGCGTTTCTTTGATAGGTTTAGTACTTTGTGCTTTGTGTAGCACAAACACTAGATTTGAATGTCTTGGTTCACTTCCTAGGTCAACCAGTCCATTCCTTTACCAGAAAGAAAGTTTATAAATAGATGCAGTATCAGTGACAGACAATGTTACACATACCATTAGCATTAAGGTTGTCTTAGAATACAGGGTTAGTTTTCAAAAGGCTGCAGTTTCCATGTTTTACTTGTGTCTGTCCCCATCAAAGGTTAGAAGGCCATTTTTACTGCATAAAAGTTAATGAATTACTTCACTAGGGTAGCTATCTTAATTGACTTAATTGCCATTTGCTAATATTGACATTTGTAGAAATACCATGCAAAAGTTCAGAGAGACTTTTTGATATCAAAAGTTTGATGGTTTCCATTTGACCATTTTATCTTCACCTTTTTCCATCCTTGTCATCTAAAAAGGAAATCACTTTGAACAACACATCGTTGTTTTACCCTTCAAGTGTGTCATTGTCAAGAAATTTAATCCTGTGTCTGTTGACGTCTTTAAACTAAATTAGGCACCCAAATCAATTTCAGGGCAGTAAAACTTGATTTTGAAAGTCAATTTTTTTGTCATTTTTCAGTGTAGTAAGTAGAACCAAGTTGAACACTGTCCCATACCATTGTGAAATCTGTGAGGAAATATTGTGAACCTTGTTGCTGACAGAAATGGTTGCTTGTTTTATATCAAATGTATATAGGCTGGTTCTAGCTACTTATTATTGGTCATACCAAAAAAATGATGGGACTCCTCACGCAGCTTTTTTTTGTCTTAATTTCAAATGCTTCAAGTATGAAATGATGATAATGAAAATGGGCTCAGAAATGGCCATATATTTCAATATCAGACAGATTTCCTCATCCAGAATATATATTTTTGTCTTAATTGCTGCCCTGAAATTGTATTGGATGCCTTTAAGTTAACATACTCCTCTGTGGACCCCATGACTAGCAATGTACACACTGTAGATTGTGATGTTGCTATCCTGGGTTGTGTACATTGTGTGTAGCCAGGAGCAGGGGCTAATTTCTAAGGTCACTAAACTGGTGATAATTGACAAGCTTGTCCAGGGACTGTTTGAATACCCCCGTGGGTTGCCACACTCCCCTAACCAACCCCAGAGTGTCAGCATGTGTCTGACATTATGTAGACTGATTGGGGGTGCCCTGTGCTGTCAGGAGTTTTATAGAGTGGGTGCCAATGGCTTTTGCTCCTGTTAATCTATTCCTGTCTCCTTGGATTGATTAACTGGATTAGAGTCAATTTCGGCATTGTAGGGGGGTAATTTGTAGGTTAGTGGGCACATGGAAATTGAAGTGGACCCTGTTTAGGTCTCCTAGCTACCTCAATAGGGCTTTCTGAGTTAGAATTCTTGTAGATGTTATTGGTTGGTGTGGATGATGGCAAAGTGTATTGATATTGATATTCTTAAAAGATTTCATATGTCTTATTTGTAATCTTTTTTTCCTGACGTAGGCTTTATTTTGGTAACAAAGTTAGCAGAGCTAAACATCACCTGTTTTTGGAGTTACAAGCTTATAAAGCTATACTAAAGCATGGGGAATTAGTAATTATAGTCAATCAGTAAAATACTAGTAGATAGAAATACTGTATATAAAAATATGATATTTTCCCAGCTCCAAGCTGGCTTAGCCATATGTGTATCAAACCCGATAGTCGTCACTCACTTATAATATATAATTCATAGTAGAAAAATATTTCTTCTCTTTCAAGTACTGTGCACAGATATTATATACCAGTATTTTTGCTAGCCTCTGATCATGGTTTTGCCATGTTAAAGTTACTGATATATCAGCTTTTAGAAAGCAATTTTACTAGTGAATAGGTGCTAGTAGCCTTTTGAAATGATGCCTGAATAGCCTTCCTAGCAAACAGCCTTCATTATCATACCTCATTGACCTTTTACCCCACTTTTATGGTATATTTACATTACAATTACCCCTCAAGGCTTTGAGTCAACAAGCTATTATAAGTCCTCACAATGCATATTATGGGCAGCGTGTTTACACAAAGTAAAAGGTGACTACTGAAACCATTTTAGCTCAAGAGAAGCGAGTATTTTTTGTCCACATCGAAAGGCAGGTTAAATATGTTTAAGGGCAAAGCTAAGGGACAAAGATACACTATTTACAGAAGCAATATATTGATAGCATATAGGTTTTGGTATCATGTTTGATATGGAAGTTGTTATGAATGATATGTGTATTTAAACAAGGTTGGAAGTGTTTAAACTCAAATATTAATAAAATGCTTTTCTAAAAATTTTTTTGTTGTGATCTCCTACTAGTTGTGACAGTAAAGCAATACAATATGCTAAAAGGTAAATTTATCAGTAGTAGCCATGTCAAACTTTCACACAATGAATTGTATTATCGCAGTAGGAAGGCTTTGAACAGAAAACATGGGCCATACATTTTTCATTGTTAAGCTACAAGCCGAGTAATGTCGAACCTATTTGCGTGCTTCCTGTCTCACTACGTGATAGCAGATCACCCTCGAGATTAAGTCATTTGGGAGAAATAATATATGAGATTTCTTATCGCGACGGTTATCCTACCGTTCCCCACGGTCGGTTATTATCCCCAGAGTGCCGATAAATAATCGCGAGCACACGAAGGAGGTTGAGCCAGTGTTGCTGCGTGTTTCATCAGCCATGGACCATTGATTTTTTACTTGCTGACGATTTGAAGGTGAAGAGAGATAATAGAATTATGGATTTGGGGGAACAGAGAATGGTTAAGCACTGCCACACTAATGGTCTGAGGGTTACAGATAACACAGCTGGCCAAGAGATGGCCAAGTACCTATAGCCTCTACCAGGCTTTGGGCCGCCAAAGGAGTGTAGTTTCAGGTAGACAAACTGTACTTTACCAGACTAACTTTCTTAGCATGTTATAAGTCTATTTGGCCAATTAATACTCTTTCCAGCTGCTTATGAAGCCTGGTAAAGCACTTTGACAGTGCTGAATAGTCGAGGGCATAGTATGATTCTAGTTGTATCAGAGGTCATTTTGAAAGACCAGGGAAAGTCATTGTATACTTGCATACATTGTATGCAAGTATGTATGTGTTGATGAGTGGAAAATCTGTCATTAAAAAATCATGCTATCACTTTTCCTACTTTCTGCACTTTTTCCAATCTTGATTTTAGAATGTCAGATGGATACAAGAAATCTAGTAGCTATTGGACTTGCTTGCAAAGCTATTAGCCTTTTGGGATGACATTACTTAACCCTGAGACCTTCATCTGTGAATAGACAGAAAATGGAGTTCAGGCTCTTTAGAATGTGATGAAGATGGTGCCCCAGCCTTTTCAGCTTTCCACTTATTTCTTCACTTGGAAGCGACTAAAAACTTTGGCATCATTCACTATCTTCTGCAAAGGACTGCCCAGTGGCAGTTTTAGACTTTTCACAGTCAATATTCTATTCCCTTATCTACATGGTAAGTTGAAACAACACTATCCCAAAGTATATCGACATTCATGAAGCAAAAACGTGATGTGTTGAGTGGTGAGAAGTCAAGAGAGAAGTCGTTAAAAATGCTGGGCTGATATATGGGTTACCACCCAAAAAATAAAGGACTCATCTTGGGGCTTGTTTCTGCACTGTTTTCAATGGCAAAAGTATGAAATACTGATCCAAAAATTTGCTTATGTGGGGCAGTATGTCAATATCATACAGGTTGCCTTATCCAGTTTTGCCACCCTTAAATCGCATTGGATGCCCTTAAAAAATTGTGTCCCAAAAACAAGACCCACAGTTGCTGCGGAATCACTTGAGTCGAGCACCAAACAAAACTGTTAACCTTTTGCCGTGACACATCGCATCGCGCCCTGACATTTCCAAAGGGCCTCCCAGCAGGGTCTGCCTCTAGCTCTCCACTGTCAGGGCTGGAAATACTGGGTCCATATGCTGGTTAGTAAAGGTAAAATTTGGGCTGTGCAGGTATTTCTGATGTCTACCTGCACCTAAGCTGCACTGGTCCATGTACTGGGTATATGGAGGTTGGTGCAGGTAAAATTGGAGCTGTGCAGGTATTTCTGATGTCTACCTGCACCTAAGCTGCACTGGTCCATGTACTGGGTATATGCAGGTTAGTGCAGGTAAAATTGGAGCTGTGCAGGTATTTCTGATGTCTACCTGCACCTAACCTGCACTAGTCCATACATGTAGGTGTATGTGGCTTTTATTTACTCCATTGACTGTTACCTCCTATGAGGTATAAAATAAATAATGGCAATGGTTTCTGAAGAGTTTTAAGTATGATTCATACTTCCTATAAATTCTGAGTGGTGCAGATAAAATCTATCTGGTGCTGGTTATTTCAAGTGTTAGCTGCACCAGTGCAGGTATGCAGAGAAAAGGATTTCCAGCCTTGGCTGTCCTGCATGTGTGGAATGATGAGCTGTGTTCCCTGATCTGACATGCTAAGATGAATAGTAATGGCGCTAAAGCTGGGAATGGCGTGAGGCCTGTCACACTCCATGTTTCACCGGGCCGTCACGCAGACATACGGCCATATGGACGCACAGATAGACAACATACAGACGTGTCAATGTAAAGGGGAAGTAAGAGAATGTGGCAGAGACGTGTCACTGTTGTCAGGACACCGTGTGTCCAGTTTGCCCTTCGTGTATGCCTAACTGCCAGTGTTCTAGTCAGTGACTGTCTCTCTGTCATTTGACAGAAATTTGCTGCTCACAACAGGCAAAAATTTTGCCCAATCTGTCATGTTTAATGGTGTGTAAAAATATGGAAAGAGATGTCATTAAACTAACTTTGTCTACCAGCAAAATTTGCCCCTAAAAAAGCGGGAAACACCATTCCGTCATATGACAGAAAGATTTAAAAAATATGCCCCTGGACCCCCCCCCCCCAGGGTTGCTTGACATGGTGTTAAACAAAATTGAGGTGATGGAAAAATTTTAGGCTGGCTGGAACACTGTCTCCTGCCAATAAACTGTTCCAGAATTATGATTTATAAGATGAACTATTTGAAAACTGTCTTTAGACATGCTTGCGTGTATAAATTATCTTGTTGAATACTGGTAAAGCACTTTCTACAAACTGCCTGGTATCCAGACGTATGTGTGTGTAAATTATATTGTTGAAGAACGCACTCTGACGTATGGGTGTAAATTGTCTCATAAGTAAGATGTCCTCATTCACAAATGATATATATAGCATTGTAGTTGTTGGTCTGGTACAAATATATAACGTTTAAATGGTTAAGATATGATAACACTGTTTTGAAGACATTTGCTAGTATATGTTATTGTATTGATAAAGGATAAAGTTGAAGAAACAAACAAACTAAAACCAACAGTAACAGCTGCCTCTGCAGTAATGTTACATGTACAGTGTACATGTAGATAATCACTCCACCAACCACTTTGCGTCATTGAGCAACCCTACCTGACAGTGTATTCATCTTTACCCAACTGGAAAGTCACAAATAAACTCCCATTTTCATGCAAATCAGCCAAATTATTGGGACTCAGTTTTACCCAGAAGTTCCCCCCTTTCCGGTTTGCCTTTAGGACATGCCCTTAACATGTAAGTCTTAGGCTGGGGTATTTCTGATGTTATCCCTCATTTGCGGGTCAGGGAAGAGCAGACAGTTGGAAAGTATGCGATCCGCCATGTTGGATATGTGCTGGGGGGCATGACACTAATGCATTGAGCCTACGCAAGTGGTCTGTGGAAAGACCACCTTCCCCTCTCTTGACAATTGGTTGCAAATAACTTAAGCTTGTAACGATGCTTCAAGATCACAAACAAATAGATAAGACGACCGACAGAGTGTGTCATGGGCCATAAACAATTATTGTTATAATGTAACACAGTGATATATTTGACATCTGGGAAAATTATAGCTTCTGTACACTGTTGATAGACAACAACAAAGGGGACAATTAGGGGAGTGAAGCTTGGACTGTATTATGTAAATTCTTCCTTAGGGTTGGAATTGGGGCATTCTGTAACAGGTGGTATTTGGGAAAGGTATAATTAGGACAGACAAACAGACTTTTAATGATAGCACACTTACATGTTGGTTTGAGTAGTCTTAGCACTGTGTTTAGTGAACACTGGATGGTTTGCTAGCCTACATAGCAGGCTTTTGGGCTCCACTGTTTTGGGGGTCTATTATGGGCTTTTGTAGCTTAGAGTGTGTCACTACAATACATTTTTTGGTAGAGGGAACAGGACGCAAATAGATCCAAACAACCAAACAGCAACAAAGCAATAACTTGAATAAGACAGTTCTGTGGGCAGATACTGAAAAAATCATTCTGCTGTCTAAACAACCCAGTTTGTTTATTACATGTTGATCATTGACAGATGTCTTCCAATCTTGTACCGTATTTGCCATGTGTGTTTGTAAGGGCTTTGCATATGTGTCGCACACCCACTCCAAGCATGGTTGGTTTTCTATCTCTCCTTGCTGCGGCATACAAAAGCACTGACCCAGCCAAAGAGGCTTTGTAGTCGCTGAAAAGGGGACTGTAAAGAGTGTATGTGTGGGATGTACGGCGCTCGCTCAGACAAAGTTAATGTTGCAAAGATTATTGTAACTGTTTTGACGGCTCCTGAATGATGATTACGGTAGTGAAAGTGGCTTGCCGTGACATCAGAAGTGTTGAACCTGACTTAGAAAGGCTTTGTGCTTGCTGAATAAAGCAAAGTATGTCACTATGTGTGGTGTAAGCCATGTTTGTGTCACAAAAAGTACTGTAACACAAGTTACTGTACTGGGGGCTTCGAAAGATTTTTTGAAAGAAACTGTCTTGGCATGAAATCAACATCTATGAGAGAGAACAATGTCGTATACACGCCGTCAATTTCCAAACCGCGCGGACGGTTGAAACTGCCATGTTTCCCTGACACCTTCTTTGCTTGGCTGAAGAAGAAAAGTTCCCGTCGTGACTGCGTACAAAGGAAAGTCAGGGGAGCATGTAGCATCTTGCCATAGCGTACATACAGCTTGGCGTACCAGATAGGCCTGTAGTCAACGCTTCGTTGGTTGAAGCCTGTTTACTGTATGTATATAGTCCAACTGCCACGACATACAGAGGTGGCTTTTTTACAGCTACAGTTTCCACAATGGTATAATCACAATGATCTTATTTTACAAATTTGAGCTCAGGCCACACCAATTTAATTTCTTGGTTAACGGATTCGCCCGCTTCTGATTTGCAAATAAAGATAAAAATTCAGAATCAATTGCAAAATGCTCATATTTTTCCCTGAACAGTTGAAAACAGTCATTTTCATCCTAGTTGTTACAGTTATTCCATCTTTCAATGCAATGGTAATCATTAAAAGTTCAAAATTCAATTTGAATTAAATTTTGATTTAAATTTGAACCAGCGCGGTGTGTTGACTCCATGGCTCCTATCGTACCATTTTGGGCCATAATAGGATGCCTAGGCCGTTGACAAAATGACAAAATGTCTGCACTATTTCAAATTTGGGGTGTGCAAATGACAACATTGTAATCATTGAACTACCAATAAAATGAAATCCTTTCCGCATTGTCTTTTATGAATGTAAGGCTTTGAAAATGTAAACAATATCATTATGTCATATCAATACAATGTGCCAAGGCAACCAATAGAGTTAACATTACTAAGGCCATAGCAAGTAAATTTTGTGGATGATATCCTCCGCAGACTCCAAATCTAATGTGAGTGGGCAAAAAAAAACAAGGCGGGCCGAAAAAAACAAGGTTCCTACATTCTAAAATTTTTACTCAATCATTGTAAAAATGGTTTGATTCAGTGGGAACATCACATCATACACAGCCAGCATCACATATCACTGCATCAGAGTAAAAAACAAAACATTAAATCAGAGCCTTTTCTTGTCTCCTCTCTTTATAGTTATCTGCCATCTACCTTCCGGCATGGAAGACATCTTTGTCCATTTTCGGCATGGTGACCACTGTCAGAAGGCAATAAAAATTAATGCACACGCTGATGTCATCCATAAAAATTACTTGCCGTGGCCTAACTGGATTTCTGTTTGTAAGGTCACTGAACTGCATTCGTTTCATGTTGCTGATAGTTTTGCATCATGCGTGTCCCTGATTTCCCATTATCTTCCAGATCTACCTGTAATTGTTTGATACATGTCATTAAGCACATATTATTAGGAGTACTTTTAACACCAGTACCGAGGTTCGATCTGCCAAAACATGTGCCCTAACTTATACACAAGGGTCTCCATGGGGGAATCCTGGCAATAAAGATCTTGAAAACAATATTTTCTACCTTTCCATTTTAATTTTACTCTCGTTTGAGGAAAAAAAAAGACATTTGACTCCATACTTAAGGTCAGCATCATTCCCAGCATCCCCACACAAGGGTCTGCATGGAGGGGCACTACTCAGTTACTGGATAATAAGTAGCTCAATTCCTTGTTAATCTGTGGTTGATTTTGCATTGATTTAAATGTGGTCTTTTAGAAAATAACACTGGCCTCTGCTAACATGAAAGTTCATCTGTTGAGTCCTCCTTTCAGTGACACATGGTCCTCCCCCATACAGACCCCCATGAATGTCTGTCTGTCTGTAGTGAGGTAGAACCAGCTGGTAGAAACTTCAGGGTTGGTTAAATCCCTGCCATGTTTAGACATGCGGCTGTATAACCTGGGCCTGGTTACACAGACTGTCCTGGGGCTGCTCCAGTTCTGTTCCCAGCAGATACGGGGTATGTGGGTTCAAATTAGTGTGCTTTACAGTATCGGGCAATTATGTACACTATTATTTGCAACCAGCATGCTAAATTCAGGAGTATTCACATATTTTCACCCAGTGTAAGGCCACACCAATTTAATCAATAGGTTCTCAGATTTACCTTAAAGTGTTCAGGTTCTGAATCAACTCCAAAATGGTCATATTTTGGCCCCAACAGTTGAAGAACATCCTTTTCTTCCTTTTTGTTACAGCTATCAATGCAGTGTGTGGTTTGATTAAAAGTTCATTGTTTGAATTACAATACAAAGCACCCAGGTATGTTGAATGATATGGCATTTTTCAATGTCTCAAATTGTTCATTATCATTTTTTAAATCTTCTTAGTACCCAGTATCCTCCACACTTTTAACTTAAGATGAAACAGCCCTGATAGCATTTGCAGGGTTTTACAATATTTAAGACACTGGAATCAGATTAAGCACTTTATTTCATGAGTTTGAAAGACAAACAACTTTATCGGACTTCTCTTTTAAATATGCATGAACCTGTGTGTCAATATTTGAGTACCACCCAAAATAGCCAAAATAAACTGGGCTGTGCCCCCTTGGATGCATATATGAGGAAAAAGTTTTTGGTCTTCTCTTAGATGATCGTTCCTGACTATAGTTTGAATAGATGATGAGACTAGTACGTAATTGTGTATCCCAGCCAGTTTCACCTGCCCTGTACCAGCCCCGACCAGCTGCAACATGACATCAATAATTGACTTGTCCTTCTTAATGGGCCAGCAGGAATGTGATTGAAGCTAATGACCCGGCCGGTAAAACATGTCCAAAGTGTACACACTGAAACAAATGAAAATGACACTAGCATTTTGTATACACTGTACTTTGAGATACTGTTGTTATAATTACCAAGCTGTGTTGTTTGACAAATTAAGAAGTGACAATTTGACAAATTGTAATAACTTTTGGAAGTGTTAAAGACTCTAAGCTGGAAGGCAAGCTGCACACACACTAACCTAGTTTTAGCTTTTAGTTGGGTGATTTTTATGATAAAAATTTATTTTGTACCCAGTGTAACTTTAAGTGAAGGCCTTCCAGCACCAAGGACAGGGCTCTTACTCGAACAGTACAAATTTTACTTTTGTTTTTATTTTCATTCTTCTTGTTACATGATAGTTTCTATATTTGTAATTTCCCTGTCACATCATAGCCAGGTACTTTTTCTGTATTTCTCTTGTCCTTATACCAGTGAATTTGGAATGTTAGAACAAAGTTAATCATGCAAGTTATTAATTAAAGTGGGTTCTGAATGTCAGAACTAGATTTTGAAACTAGCATGTCCAGGTCATGAGGTATTATAATATCTCTTTTAAGGTTTGTATTTAAAGATGATATCTCATTTAAGTTTCCAAATGTTGTGTTGGAAAACGCATTGTCGGCAACAGCAAAATTCTGATGCAACATTGACCGAACATCGAATGCAAAACTGTGAAGGTGTAGTACGTTCTGTCAGAGTGCTTGCTTGGTCTGTACTAATAAACGAAAGTGACCTTACTAGGGTCAGAGAGCAGCACACCTCTTAGATCTGTTTCCCTTCCATGGGTGATTGATCTCAGGTTTAGGACCAGGACCATATCCAGGGAACATTTTTATTCCCCTGTTAAATTAGCTGTAACACCGTGTCAACTTTAATTCACCCGGCTTTATCACGCGGCCAGGAAAAGGCTTCCCCCCAGCATCCATTGTCCGGGACCAGAGAAATTAATCGTGTTCAATCAGCGGTATGTTCCCCGCGGGAGCCGGGGTTTTCCGTTACCGCGTGGAGGTAATATAAGCGTGTAGACCGTGACCATATGTATCTAGTGTTCTCTAAGCAACCAATTTGACAGGCTTGTGTCATGAATGGGAACACAGTGTAATTTGGTGGGTTGAGCTTTTGTAGCCACACTGTAGTATAGTAAAGCTTGCAGTCCCCCTAGAGTGATGCTACGTTTTATTACAGCTGTAAGATATATTGAATTTGTAGAATGATATGAGCACTTGCCATACCTAGCAATTACTTTTTTAATGAATTGTGATTTGATTGGCGTATTGCCCATATGGGAGGACTTAACTGTTTAGTAGGCTAATGAGTAATGATTCAATTGTACAGATTGGTACAAATGAATGTTGTTATTATATGATACTTCTGACTATTTGGAAGGTAAAATTTTTTTACACAGTGATGATTGAAGGGAAAATAATTTCATGGGAATATTAGGGTCAGTATTACAAATAGAAGTGAAATTGACTGAGAAGATACTATCCAAGAAAGGGCTTTGTTTACCAGAACGTACTGTGCCTGCATGAACCCTGTAATGTATTGTGCATAGCATTTTGGCAGAACGTCTCGTGTAAGGTCATATTTGTAGTATTTAAGGATGGCATCCCATCTTTAGCTTTCATACATTTTGTCACAAAAGATTTCTGCAATGGGAAACATTTTGATACAACGTTGTCTTAACAGCCAAAGAAAACTGTGAAAACTGTAAAACCGAGATAACTAGAGAAAATAAACGTTTGTGTCCGTGCTGTTAGAAACTTTTGTATACTTCTCTATTCTTGAAGTTCAACGCCAAAGCCTCAATTGTTCCGATCTACCGGTATCCCTGTTGTTTGCTTTGTTTACTTTGGTCCAATGATCAACTACAAAACTGGATAAATACACAAACATGTACATACCGGTATGGCCATGTTGATTGGATTATATGGATGACATCCTCTGGGAACCCCAAAACTGATGCGAGGGTGCGAATAAAAAAAAGTTTGGCAAAAAAAAATTGCTTTCACTATGAAATCTAGATGGTCATGAAGGTTGAACATATCTTTTATTCGTCATTTTCATTCCTTTACATTTTCTTCTTGTCCTTTGGAATGGATTTTGGCATTCTGCGACACAAGTATCATTTTGCAATGTTTTTTTTTCAATTTACGGCATATATTTGCTCATTTTGCTGCTACTTTGTACGATTTACAGTATGGTCGGAAACTTTTTTGTGGAAACGGATGTCATCCATATAATCAAATCAACATGGCCTTTAGGCAAAGCTCAGACTAAGACAAACTACAATATAGTATGATTAATTACCAGTGCCAGTCTAAACAAACATGGATGTTACAGAGTGTAACAAAGGTATTTGCAGTACAAAATGTATAATGTCATGCAATGCCTTTACATGTATACCTTGTATTATAATAATTTATATATTTGTAGGCCAGTTGGCGGTGGTATGCCTTTAGGAATGGCATGTACTGAAATAGTTTTCCACCATACTTTGACTGTGAAGAATCATTTTTAAAATAGGGCTTGACGGTGGAGGATCCTGCCAAAAGACTTTGTACAAAAATGTGTATGAAATGCAAATATCTGCCTATTTCTGACAGGTTGTAGCAACTGTAGCTAGCCATTCATCAAAAATAATTGTCACCAGGCTTACCCTATAGGTAATCTAGGAAGAGAAGCATGAAAGAGTTCTGTCTGATTCAATGTTACCACTGGTACCGCTGCCTTCTTAGCAGGCTCTAGGCGCTATTTTTTCTTGGGGGAGGGGTTATAATGTCCTTTTTTTTAATGGCATAACATTATTAGTATATTAGCACAACAACATGAAAGTATGCAGAAGTGAAATGATGAGAAAAAAAAGCATTAACTTTTTTCTGCACACCTGTACTGGTACAAAGTAAAGGCATCCAATTCAATATCAGGGCAGCAAAACAAAAATATTTTTCATGAGGAAATCTGTCTGATATTGACATTTACTGCCATGTCTTAGAACATTTTTGTCATTATTTTAAGCTTAAAGCATGACGCGGGTATAGAAAGTAGTGCAGACAAACCTCTTGCATCCTGGCAAGATCGACTTATGTGAGAGGTCAAACCATGAGTAAATTACATGTATGCTGTGTGGTATAGAAAGGTAATTCGGCTTGTACACCGCATGAGTTGGATTGTGAAGATTTCCCTGTTCGTGTATAAATGTGCGGCATTACGCAACTGCGTTCCGGGGTGAGCCGGCTGCAATTCCGTTGACCCCGGTAGAGGTGGTTGTCATTATGTTAAAAAAACGCTAACTTTTTTTGGTTTTCAGTTATTTTGTAGAATATACATGTACCGTATATTTCAACATAGTAGTTGGCCGTGTTTCTCTAGTGCACCCTACTATAATTTTTACCGCGTTGAAGTGAGTCACCTCGGGGTGCTTAACTATAGGAATCCCCATAGGGCGAAAACTGTGTTCTGCCACCTTTACACATGTTCTCAGGAACTACAGCTGATCTTCTCTTGTCCCCACAGGAGGGGGTATTGTTACCCACAATGCCCTGGGGAGCACCTGTCATAAAACATTTGATTCATGACCTTTCAACCTTTGGCCTGTTGGTGTAATTTCTAGCTGCCTGTTATCTATGGCACCACTGACTGCATGTTTACTACAGTTTAGTGGCAACTAGCTATATCACACCGAACGACTTGTTACACTTAATCTTTGCACATTTGATTCCAGGAGTTGCTTTAAAAAGCTTTCTATTGATGATGCTCAAACTGTGCTTGGTGGCAACGAGTTCCAGTCTACAACAGTTCTGGGAAAATACAAGTTTTTTAATACCTCAATTGTTAGGAATAGGGATAAAACAATGTAAGGCTGCACAAAAAACAAGCGCTGGGGAAACAAAACTGTCCTAGGCATCCTTTGATAGCTCCAAATTTGACTTCATGGTTACAAAGTACAATTGCATATAGCCATAACACTTAAAAGAGGCGCATGCATTTCGTTTTCTATATGGATAGTTGTTTTATGGTCTGCCATATTATTTCTGGCATATTTTCATAATAAAAAGACCAATTATCAACAATCTATATCACACTAGGGATATTATGAAACCTATTTTCCACTTCAGCAACTAGTACTCAATGCGTTTTTAATTACCATAAGTTACATTATTTATCATTTTGCTAATTCAAGGGGAGAGTGTATGACATTGAGAAGCTTTCTGCTATTAGGGTTCAAATTCAATTTTTCTCTGCACATCTTTTTATGCACTAGTGCATTTAGCATTGAAAATTACCTGAACCAGAAAAATTTTTCCTGCACCACTTAGAATTTTGAAAAAGTATGGATCATACTAAAAATTGTTCGGAAGCCAAAATTACAATATTTGTTGTACTTATAGGTGGTAACAGCATCAATGCAGCAAATGAAAATCCACATACACCTGTATTAGTCTGTATAACGCAAACTCTGCTGTCCGTGGCTTTAGTGGCCCCTCCTGCATATGCAGGTGGTATTTCCAGCCGTAGTTATCAGTTATCAATGTAAAATGTTGCCCTCACTATTAAGGTTTTGTTGGCTCTGTTTGTTTTGCTGCAAAATGAGCATGTTGCACTTTGCAGATTAACTCTTGGCTGTATATTTCCCAGAGGGTGACTAGCTTCGGTGTGAACGAGATGAGAAACCTAACGCTGACATTGCCGACAAGTTTTCCTCAACATTTATCAAACAGGCATCATTATTACATGTAGAAATTAGGGCCTGTTTTGGGTGTGTTGTTTTTATCATAGATCTGTTTCTTTTAATCAAACAACCCACATATTATAGAAGAAGTGGGTAAATTCGTCTTCCATTGCCTAAAAAGAAGAAGTCAAACCCAGTAAAACTAGTACCATGTATGTTGTAGAATATAGTATAATGTTAGACGTAGATATAGTCTCACATACCACTGTATTTTCTTTCTTATGTTGTTTGTAACTGCAATTAGCCCTTGGGGAAGTATTTGCAATAAACTTTCTATATGGCAATGCCAATGATAGAAGTTGGGAGAAAGCATGAGTCAAATGCTGGCCTTTCCTAATCTCCATAAGCACACCATACGGTGCAAGGCAGTACCCATTGGTCAAAGGAGTGTTCATTAGCCACCTTCATGAAAAAATCAGGAATTACATGTAGTTGTTTATGACTACCTATATATGTCAATGTAGTTTGGCACTCTTTCTAATTAAAATGAAGAATCTATCTGGAAAATTAGGTCCATTCTGTCATATCATAATTTCATACCTGACTTCAATAGGCAATGTGATGTAGATTTGTGTGAAACATGCACCAGGAGTGCAGCTTTATAAAATAACATAATTAACTAGAATTCCGAGATCTCATACCTCCATGAAATATGATCTTGATATGTAAGTGTAAATTTCTTCTTTAATTGTGCAAATGACCTCTGCATTAACATGATATATGCATCGTGATGTTAACTTTTGATTAACTTACAGATGTCCCAAGTATGACATTCTCATCATTCACCATTACGAAATCATAGAATTCCGCATTAATTATGCAAATTAGGTCATCATTTGCATAATTAGTATCTGTTGAAGTTACGCCTGCCATAGGTTACATACATTACATGTACGTAAGTAGTATAATGTAAAACACTGTAATTATAGAATTTCCTCATTAATTATGCAAATTAAGTCCTCATTTGCATAATTTGCATTTAATTATGTACATCTCTCTCTCAGCTACCTACACACCAAAAATAATGAAAATATGTTGTTCCTGTCTGGACTTATTGGCTTTTAAACATTTCGCCAGAAAGTGCCCTGCAGTTCCAGAACAAGCCGCTAGGGGGCTCAAACTCATGTGACTTCTTCCCAAGCACGAGAGCTACCTATCATCCAAATTTCATTGACCCTAGCATGTCCAGATCGCGAGATATCAAAACCGGAA